>NC_031498.1:3859229-3881325 GCF_000237925.1 Schistosoma mansoni | reverse complement strand
CTATTGGAGTCCAACAATGGGACGAAACGGCCATCCAGTGCTTCCAAGTTTTCAATGGTGGTCTAACATCAATCCGTTCATTGTCTCAATAAAAATCTTTCGATACTGTTGAGTTGTTAACAAAAAATAAAAACGAATGGAAAGTATTCTTTGCAACCTCTTCAAGTGTTTATTCTTTGTAAATCGTTCTCAAAATTCACATTTAAACAAGCGAATTGTTAACTTAAATCTATATATTCCACTAGTAGCATAAGTACATCACATTTGTAAAAATTCATTGTTTTATCAAATAACCAACAGACAACATTCTGTTAGTGATTAAATCACTCATAGCAACATTAATTGCTTTAGCCATTATCTCTTTTCTTATCGGAATTCGATTTGTTGAATAACTGATATTTGTTACTGTCTAGGTTAACTGTTATGACTATGAAGAATTTAACAAGACTACGACTAACAAAATGTATTTAGTTATTAGGTAGAAAAATAAATCATTTGTTCGAAAATCAAGAATCTATAGGTTAGTCACAAGATCTGAATATTCTGGATTTAATCTCTGGAGAGGTCAGTGTTATATCCCGTGGAAATTTATAAATGGTAACTTTGAGAACTATTTATAGACCAATATGATATGTATATTTCCTATTGTATAGTTCTTAAGTAGCTAAACTATTCATATTCGTGTCCCTCTTATTATAAGCTTTATTTTGACTCATAGACTATTATTATAAGAAAAACCATTCCTGAGTTATACCCAGTCTATCAGTTACTATCCCCCCCTATTCGCAGCCACATTTGGCTAGATCTTGTACAAATGTTATTTTCTATTTTATGGTACGATGTAGTCAGTTTGTTTGGTATATAAACTCAGTATGTTTGAGAATAATGATTCATATTGTAGAGGCTGTTATTGGTGTTCTGGACTTAACTGGATGGGCTAGGCAGAAAGCAGGACTGATAAGTACTCAAGACTGCTCATACGGTTTTTGTGTATCATTGGGCGATTAATAAATTCACTGCTCTCTGATTGGTGGGCATCATCACTTCATATACTAAACAGGGCACGCATTCAATCGATATAACAGTCAGGGAGTTGCACTCTTAAAATATCTCACACCAAGATGAAACAACTGTTTACTCCTTCGCGATTTTTATTGGTTAATTAACTGTAGTCAGTCTATGGTGTAGAACTTTAAAATCCCATTTAAATTTATGAAGCTGTATTTTTAACAACCACTTGATCTGACCTGTTATTTTCATAGAATTTTTTTTAAAAATTAAAGCCAGTATAATTTGTTTCATTTAAAATACAATTTTTCATTTAGTTGGGATCATGAATCAGTTAAAGCTAGACCATCATGGAAAACCTGGAAGCACTGGAAGGCCGTTTCTTCATATTGTGGGACTCCTCGGCAGTGCGCATTCACGATCCTGCCTCGCGAGATTCGAACCCAGGACCTATCAGTCTCACGCGCGAGCACCCAACTGATAGGCCACTGAGCTAGGCGGTATTCAACGTTGTTAATGTCTAACTTCAACCAATCCACGAAATTGAGCAACCATACGAAATTACTAAAAAATCTCTACAAAACCCCCTTCTGATAAAGAGTGGATTATTTAATCTATTAGTGATACACTGAATAATATTAAATTATCTATACTGAATTGATTAAATTTAAAAATATATTCTAATAAATCATAATTCAGTAGGATAAAGTTAAACTGACCTAAAGATGTGTTTGTTGTTAGATTAAGGGAAGTTGATAGGTAAATAGTATTAGAGAAACAAGTATATTATTATTTAGCTTATTTTTAAAATTATCCTACATTATAGAAATGAAAAATACTCATTCATTTCATTGAATTTCTTATTGAATTTATTGTATTATAGAAAAAAAGGGTGTATAAAATGTAATTAGAAATTAATCATGCATATATTATAATATTTCATAGTTTTCATTAAACTTTGAAATAAAAATAAATTTTTAATAGCTGGATTTATGAGTCGATTAAAACTAGACCACCATGGGAAACCTGAAAACACTGGACAGCCGTTTCGTCCTAGTATGGGACTCTTCAACAAGGCACATCCGTGATCCCGCCCCACAGGATTTGAACCCAGGACCTATCGGTTTTGCGGGCGAGCGCTTAACCTCTAGATCATTGAGCTGGGCGGTATTCAATGGTATTTATTTCTAACTTCAACCGATCCTCGAGATTGAGCGACACATTCACCAATGTCTTCAGTGAGTTACTATCTCCCAACAGACCTGGTTGAACTCCACTGGTTACTGCTTCTCACTAGAATTTCAGGAAATTTCTCTTGAAGCCAGTCACTAGTGACTTACTTACCTAATCACTTACGCCTGTTACCCCTCGTCGAAGAGCATAGGTCGTACACCAGCATTCTCCACCCAACCCTGTCTTGGGCAATACTTTCCAGTTCTTTCCAGTTAACCTTCATCCTTTTCATATCTCCTTCTATTTCCCGTCGTAATGTGTTATTTGGCCTTCCTCTTTTCCGCTTCCCTTCACCATTCCAAGTTGGGGCTCGCCTTGTAATGCACATTGGTGATTTCCTTAATATATGTCCTATCCACTTCCGACGTCTTTTCCTAATTTCCTCGCCAGCTGGAATCTGGTTTGTCCCCTCCCATAAAATGCTGTTGCTGATGGTATCCGGTCAGTGAATGTTGAGTATTTTGCGTAGACAACTGTTTATAAATACATTGACCTTCTTGACGATAGATGTAGTAGTTCTAGAAGTTTCAGCTCCGTACAGCAGGACTGTCTTGATGTTCGTATTGAAGATTCTGACTTTGAAGTTAGTTGACAGTTGTTTTGAGTTCTATATGTCCTTCAGTTGTAGAAATGCGACCCTTGCTTTGCCAATCCTCGCTTTTACTGGTTAGCGTATTTTTAGCAAGGTAGTTTTTCTACAGGATGTGGTCGCTAACCCCATGCCCAACCCTCCTCCTTTACCCCCGGCTTGAGACCGGCAGTAACTCTAGAAGACCTATAGGCTGAGTTAGTCACTAGTGAGCATATGATTATTATCAGGAGGGGTTTTTGTAGAGATTTTAGTAAATTTTTTATAATTGAAATCATGAGTCAACTCACTGAAGACTATTGGTGAACGGTTGCTCAGCTTCGTGGATTAGTTGAAGTTAGACATTAACACCATTGGATGCCGCCCAGCTCAGTGGTCTTTCAATTTTATTTATTCCTTGGTACTACTTTTTAATATTTCAATTAATATGACAAAAAATACCATAACAATTTCATTCAACTTATTCTATTTAGATTATAATATAATTCAAGTGTATTATTATAAACTCTTCCTTATTCAGGCATAGATAATAGATGTTACATAATCTTGTACTGTTGTCATGCACATGATATGACATGACATTACATATATATATAAATATGCATAACATATTGATTTTATATAGTTCTTTTAAGCTTTATAATTTCTATCATTAAATGTTACTAGTTTTAATGATTAGTTCATGTTGTCAAGTTGTTCAGTAAAAAATAATGAATTAGAAACTAAATGAGAATGATACATTGATAGTTTCATTTTTTTAAATTTTTATTTATTCTTAATTAACATTAAGTTTTTAATAATTGTATGCAACTCCTTCAGAATGTATGTTTAACATTCCGGTTACATTTAATCCAAAGTAATATAATAAATAAATAAATGTAATATTGGTTGACATCATGAATCAATTGAAGCTAGACCACTATGGAAAACCTGGAAACACTGGACGGCCGTTTTGTCCCACTATGGGACTCTTTAACTGTGTGCATCCACGATCCCTCGCCGGAGATTCAAACCCAAAACCTATCGGTCTGCTGCGCGAACGCTTAACGTCAAGATCACTGAGCCGGCATCTAATGGTTTTAAAAAAATTAATTAATGTTGGTTGATGATATTTTTATCCGATATTAAATTGCAAAATATCATAAAAGTCAGCAAGGGTAATTTATACAATTAGAAAAGTTATATTAGCCTTCACTATTGTTTTGGTAATACAATTCCCAATGTACAGACTCGTGCATTAAGTTATGTGGGTTTGAGTTCGAATTCGCTATATCGTGGTTGGAATTTGAATTCCTCAACGACCAAGTCACTATACCACACTGTTATAGTAAACAATATTAGTAGTACTTAATACTTTGAAGAATGTAATAGTGTTTGAAATAACTGGTCAAAAAATTTTAAGAACGAATAGAATAAACAGTAACTTTGAGTGTATACTTACAAAATAACAGTAAAGTTACTGTGGCCAAATACTTGCTTTAGATTCCATCACATCAAATTCCCTCACTTTTTAGAAAAGCAAATCTGTAAAACCTAATACTTTCAATGTCCATTTGGATGAGCTTTTTTAAATTAAACTCCTTACTTCTAAAACAAACTATTTCAGCATTCATAACTTTAACAGTGTATGAGTTAGATTATGACAAAATTTGAGATAGAAAGATTATCCATGAATTCATTGACCACTTGTTTGAACTATGTCAAAAATTGAGAACATACAGTTTAATAAGTGAAAAATTGAGTTTCTGACGAATTACAATTTAAAGTAGGTCATCCCATTAGAGAATAAGTTTGTTTATCCATTGAAAAAGAGACTAACACTAAGTCAATAGAACTTTGGTAATTCAGTTTTTTTTATCCATTGTAATGTTATAAACTATCCACTCAATGCTTAGTTTATTTGAAATTAACAAACTGAAATTTAGTAATCATACTCATATGAGGCAATCATTTGTATTTGGTTGGGGATGTTAAGATGTATGATGAAAAATAGGTTAATACAGCTCCATTAATTCAATATTGATCCTTTAATTCCAAAACTAAGAATCATTACTGACTTTTTACTCTTCGATATTAATTACGCCTTTCAATTTACATTTTTTATATTTTCAAATCTTCATTACAACTTATAACATTTTACAACCTCGTAATTTTCTTTCAATATATATAATGTATATGTAGTAAATGAAATTTGATAGAGAAAACCAATTTGTTGTTGAATACAGAATTGCAGAATGTCTCCGTAAAATATGAAAACCATATACTAAATGAATCACTTGAACATCGTCCATCAATTGTTTTTTGCAGACTTCATTATTGCTTCATTTCTGTTATTATTACAACTACTCTCTGCTTACATTTCTGTTCTCTTGAATCCAATCCTTTCAACCTTCTTACTTATTTACTTACTTACGACTGTTACTCCCAATGGAGCATAGGCCGCCCACCAGTACTCTCCAATCCACCCTTCCTTTCTACTTCGATCCAACTTTTTTTCATTCTTCTCATGTCTGTCTCCATTTCTCGGCGTGATGTGTTCTTTGGTCTCCCTCTTCTCCTTTGGCCT
Source organism: Schistosoma mansoni (assembly GCF_000237925.1). Taxonomy (NCBI): domain Eukaryota; kingdom Metazoa; phylum Platyhelminthes; class Trematoda; order Strigeidida; family Schistosomatidae; genus Schistosoma; species Schistosoma mansoni. The sequence goes on along the minus strand of NC_031498.1, from coordinate 3,875,929 downwards.
TCAGGATTCCATGTGAGGGCTTGCTTGTGACGCAGTTGGGTGACTTCCTCAATGTGTGTCCTATCCACTTCCAGTGCTTCTTCCTGATTTCTTCCTCCACTAGAATCTGGTTTGTTGTCTCCCACAGTAGGTTGTTGCTGACAGTGTCTGGCCAACCTTTTACTGCCAGAAATTCCACTTCTAATTGGTACTACATATTAATTATGTCTTTTGACATAATTAGTATACACTACATGTATATATCTTATTTTACTGATATGAAAACATGAAAAACTGTATATTTATTTCATGTATTTTGTACCATTGATGATCCTTTAAGTATTTAAAAACAATAATCATTTTACCTGTATAAATGTAACCTATTCTCATCAATTTTCTGTACGTAAAAGAAAACAATTGCACCAAACATTAATTACCATAAAAATAAAAAAAACAGAAATATTTTTTCTCATAGTGCATCAATAAATAATTAGAACGGGTTTTGTGGAGATTTCAGTATTTTCATAGTTGAAAGCATGAGTCCATTGAAGCTAGACCACCAAGGAAAACCTGGAAACACTGGAAGGTCGTTTCGTTCCACTTTGAGACTCCTTAGCAGTGTGCATCCACGACCTCACCTCGCGAGATTCGAATCCAGGATCTACCAGTTTCGCGCCAGAGCACTTAACCGATAGATCTATGAAGCCATCATCCAACGGTGTTAATGTTTAACTTCAACCAATCCACGAAGTTGAGCAACCGTTCACCAACTGTCTTCAGTGAGTTCCTATCTCACAACAGACGTGGTTGAGCTGCACTGGTCACTGCTTCTCACTTCTAAATGCTAATTCCGACTGATTTTTCCAGTTCATTGTTTCTATTTCTTGAATGAATACAATTTTGATTTAGAAAAAAAACAACGGGAAAAGTGGATAACATCATAGAGAAAAAATAAATAGAAAAAAACTAAGTTTCTATATCTTTTATTTTTAATCTTTGTCTGTAGTGTACAATTATCCTTTAAGTAAACAAGTAAACAAACAAACAAAAATGAATACATAAAATGACTCACCTCTATCTTTATAGATCTAAATATAAATAAAATGTAAAATACATTTTTTTCTGTTCATTATTTTTTTTATTATTTCAGTAGTAAATTTTAGTCGTAACTTGGAATCCGGAAGGGAAGAGGAAAAGAGAAAAGCCAAAGAACACATTACGGCAGGAAATAGAATCAGATATGAAAAGGATGAATAACAACTGGAAAGGATTACCCAGGACAGGGTTAGATGGAGAATACTAGTGTGCGGCCTATGCTTCTCCACGAGAGGTAACAGGCGTAAGTAAGTTAGCAAGTAATAAATTTTAAGAATTCAATACATTCAATACAAACGTTTCATTAGAAATATAATTATGTATGTACTATAAAAGTCATTATTAAAAATATATATAAATAATTTATAAAGTAAATCTAACAAATATAAATGAATGATATCTTACCGATATATTTAATCGATAACAAAAACATCTAAGCTACCTCTTTCTTTCATTTAGATATTTCAACAAGTTACTCATTTTTGTTTGTTTTAATAAATCATCATGTCTATTAATCACGTAACCTATTCAGTTGAGTTTCTCAAAAGTGTACAATTATTCGTTGTACAAATTACAAAATACCCAATTAGAAATATCATGATTGTTGGCAATATACATTGCAAAGAATGTACATTATTTCGATCTCGATTCATTGGACTGCTAACTTGTAACTGGTAATCGCTCAATATTTATCGTCAAGATCGATGAAAAAGTAAAAAGTGGAAACTTGTTGAAATATTTTGTGCTGAGTGATCATTACTGTACCAAAAATATAATGTTGAATGAAGCTTTAAAAAAGTCTACTTTCTACATTTATGATAATTAGTGTCGTACATTGAATATTCTCAAAGACTAAAAGAACAACTTTGTTTCGATAAGATGTAAAGGTTTATTAATACGATTATTTAAAAGACAGAATACAAAATCTATTAAGTCTCGCGTTCGTGCGTGAGATCAGTAGTCCTTGGTTCGAGTCTTGTGTCCTAAATCATTGATGTGCACTGATGAAAGTCTCATACTAGAAAGAAAACACCATTCAGTACTTCCACCTGTTCAATGGTTGTCTAGCTTAAATTGACTCATGTATTCAACTATTAAAATGGAGATTTCTTAATAAATTAACAAAAAATATGGAATGTGTTTTTTTTTTCATCAGATACTATTTGAGAAATGAGTTACCATATGATAGTAGATTATATTTATGATAGTTTGATCATATTTGAGATACTATTAAAAATCAAAATAATAATAAATAGTTTTTTGATTCAAGTATGTAATCGTTCATCAGTGTACACCTCATGACCTCTCAAGTGATCGAACTTAGAACGTCTACTTCTTAAAGTGAACATATGCCAATTAGAGACTGACCAGTTGCAGTCCTAACACATCAATGGGAATATTCAAACAAACAATACTAAATGAATTTATTCACTTTAATGTTTATTTCTGTCATCAATAAAAGAAAAAAATTGATCATATCAGTCAGTTTATATAAAAAAGTGTTATAGTAACCAATGCCTTAGTGATAAAAATAGATAAATGATCAATCTCATATTTCTAGTCAAAATTCTAAAAAAAATCATTTTATTTTATTATTAGAAATGAACATAAATGTAAACACAAATTTTTATTAAAAAAACAATCAAGTTATCTAGTAAGTGATACATAAAAAATTTTCTCGAAAAACTAGATCAATAACCAATTATGATCAGTAAGTTGATTAGGGGTTTTATAATTCTTCAAATGTTTCCGTTTACTATATAGTTGAAATCATGAGTCAATTGAAGCTAGACCACCATGGAAAACCTGAAAACACTGGACGGCCGTTTTGTCCTAATGTGGGACCCCTCATCAGTGCGCATCCAAGATCCTGTCCCACAGGGTGTGTCGTTCAATTTCGTGGATTGGTTGAAGTTAGTCATTAACACCGTTGGATGCTGACTGGCTCAATGGTCTATCGGTTAAGTGCTCTTGAGCGAGACTGATAGGTCCTGGGTTCGAATCTTGAGAGGCGGGATCGTGGATGCGCACTGCTGAGGAGTTCCACAATAGAACGAAATGGCCGTCCAATGCTTCCAAGTTTTCCATGGTGGTCTAGCTTCAATGGACTCATGATTTCAACTATATATAAAAAGTTTCCGTTTACTGTAAGCATGATTGTTAATGTTAAAATATATATATATATAATTCAGTGATTTAATTATCCGAAAAGGGGTTTTGTGGATATTATAGTAATTTAATAGCTCAGTTCATGAATCAATTAAAGCTAGACCACCATGGGAAACCTGAAAGCACTGAACGGCCGTTTCATCCTAGTGTTGCACTCCTCAACAGTGCGCATCCATGATCTCGCGAGAGAGACTTGAACCCAAGACCTATCGGTCTCATGCGTAAACGCTTAACTTGTAGACCACTGAGTTGGCATCCAACGGTGTTAATATCTAACTTCAACCACTCCACGAAATTGAGCCACCACCCACCATTATATGTCTCACCTAAGACTGTGAATTTATGAATTATGTAGACCAGAAATGTACATTAAATTATTGAATAATTTATGTTAATTACACTCAGTTCGAACGGGATATTTACAATCCCTTACAGCCCATTGTAATTTATGATCTCTTTTTTATGTTATCAACCAAAATTTGAGCAGTATTCGTTTCCGTTCAGCTGTATAGTAATAAGTTATTATTTGCGTTCATAGTCAAAACAAGTTGCAATATCAATAGTTTTACAGATCATCACAGTTAGATTGAAGGAAAAGTACTGTTCTATAAACATTTAGTTTTAATTTATATATTTAAGCACGTCTGTACCGGCCTCTATATTGCTGATATCTATGTGCACTGGTTCAACGTTTCATTTATCAAAATAAATGAATAGCTTCACAGTTATTCTATGTACGGTGGTATTTTACATTATTTAATAGACAAATGTGTAAGGAATACACAGTAGATGGTTATAAGTAATTAGTAGAAACCCCTGAATACTAGTTTTATACTCGTTAGAACACACTGATAAGGTAGGCTATTCGCACGTTCAATCATGCATCATCTTCTATAAAAGTTCAGATATACTGGTTATTCAGACTGGCAACCACATGGTAACATGATCGATAAAATCTGGTTATTAAAAAAATATTGGAAAAGCAAGATAGTAGGTACTTTCTGTTCAACAAGTAATCAGATAAAGGAAATGTGTATACCAGAACATCTAGTTATATCATTATGATTATTAATTTGACTAGCTGTTCTATTCAAGATTTACTTTAATCCATATTTGTCGATGAATGAATTCTTTGAATTGAGTAATTTGATATGCAGTGCTTGCATTAACAAATTGATCTTATTTTTAGATTATAGTTCACTATAGATTTGTTTCCATTGGTGAAAATTCTGGCTACTGTGACTCAATAGTTTACTGGATACCACTTAAGTGTTTACAACATGGGATACTGGATTCAAGTTTCAGTATGATTACTGATTATTGTAATGCAGACACATTTGTATGACAAACAATAGATAAGATGAATTATGCGTTATCCATAACATTTTTAATCACTTTCCATATTACATAACAACACAAACTTCGTTTCTCTCAAATATAAATCAAAGTACAACAAAAACACATCCTACCTTGAGGATACACTATCATAAGTCAATGTCAGTCAAATAATTTCGTCAAAGCAATCCATCCATTAATTAGTAAAAAATATTTTTAACACTTGAATTCATGAGTCAATCTCCACAACTCCCTCTTACTAATTATTAGTAGCTTATAAGTATAGAAACAATACTGAGACAGTGGAAAAATACTCAAAATGACTGATTGTCATTTTTCTAGAAACTGTATAACTAACTTATATTTTTTATAGCATCAAACAGTATTGATATCCCATGCTATAAAAAATTATTTATTTATTTTTAGCTTATAAGTCAAAACTTCCTAACTACACTTCATCAGTCAATTAAAGCTAGACCATCATGGAAAACCTGGAAGCACTGGACTACCGTTTCGTCCTAGTATGGAACTCTTCAGCAGTGCGTATCCAGGATCCCGTCCTACGGGATTCGAACCTAGGATCAACACCTTAATGATAAAAATAGATAAATTATCAATCTCATATTTCTAGTCAAATTTCTAACAAAACAAAAACATTATTTTATTGTTTCATTGAATAATTTTTTACTTTCAATGGATATACTACTTATATTAACATCATCAACATTCTTGGGATTATTTATTGTAATATAAACCAAATCAAAGAATAAAATAATAATGATGAATAAGATGAACGAAATGGATAAAGTTTTTCCTTATCTACATTTAATTTGTGCTGAACAAACTTTTTAATCGTTTAAAGATCCCCCATCATATTTAAAGACTAATATTTGAACGAAGAATATTCTTTTCGATAAATTCTCTACAGGTTCTACAACTATATAATCCAAATTAATAAACCGAAAAAATGGCCAGACTGAGGCAGTGGCCATCAGGATGATGAAACCGGACTTATGCGTACAGAAGAAATATCTCTAAACCCTGCTCTTCCCTTGGCCAACCGCAAGGCTAATTATTCAATAATAATCCTAGCTATTGGATGACCTAATTTGACTATGTACTTACGACCTTTCGTAGTCAAATGTAATTGTCTCTGTTATCTTTATTCACAAATCTTGTACATCATTATTAATCTCCCCCATACATGATTCATTCACTTCGCATTGATCCCTCCTTATTACGTCTTACTAATTTTTCACAGAATTTAATCTTCCACTCGATCGAATTGTAATTACACTATCATTTCTCTCTTACCCTATCTGATCCGTATTTATTCTGATCACAGATCTTAACATTTTCGCTTAACATATATACAGATTCAAATTAACATTCTATATGAGTCATATCAACATTAACAATTTTTTCATAGTTGGAATCATCAGTCAATTGAAGCTAGAACACCATCGAAAACCTGGAAGCACTGGACGGCCTTTTCGTCCTATTATGGGACTCCTCAGCAGTGCGCATCCACGATCCCGCCTCACAGTGATCAGTGGAGTTCAACCACGTGTGTTGTAGAGATATCAACTCACTGAAGACAATTGGTGAACGGTTGCTCAGATTTCGTGGATTGGTTGATGTTAGACATTAGCACCGTTGGATGCTGGCCAGCTCAGTGGTCTGTTGGTTTAGTGCTCTTGCACAAGACTGGTAGGTTCTGGGTTTGAATCTCACGAGGCGGGATCGTGGATGCGCAGTACTGAGGAGTCCCATAATAGGACGAAACGGCCGTCTAATGTTTCCAGGTTTTCCATGATGGTCTAGCTTCAAATGACTCATGGTTTCAACTTTGAAATTATTGAAATCTCCACAAAACCCCTTCTGATCTATTAAAAATTTTATTCTATTTGGTTTACATACTATAAACAATGAACAAACTTTGTTTTACTACTTTATTTCTTATTTATAACAAGTAATAGATAATAAAGAGGAAATTGTTAAATGGAATACAAGACAAAAAGGTAACTTGTAAAACAAAGAAACTCATGTAAAATGATCCAAGATTTTCTTCTTTTTCTTTTTCACTTATATATTATCACATACAGACAAACAATGAAATATCAATAATAATGATAATATGACTAGTAATAATGACCAAATATAGATAAGGAAACACTTGTACACCAAAAAAAAATCAATCATTGAATATATAGTTTATACAATTAATATTGTTTCTTTTTTTTCTTTAGAATAATCCCTTAGAAACAGGAAATTTTGAACTAGAATCAGTGATGTTTTGCAAAAAAAATTTTTAAACAATGATAATAACTTGTTGTTAAGTTATTTAAACAAATAGATTGACATAAGGTTTAGTTCATTGTTCTTTTATATTTATTTTGCTATTTGTTTATCAGGATGAAATTTTTGTAAATTTAAAATTAATTGAACACCTTCAAGACAATCTTCAACTTCAAATGTTGGTAAAACAAGATCAGCTGCACCTTGAAAATCACGATGACAATAATGTACTCTTGTTCCTTCTGTTGGTTTATATACTCCAGTTCTAACTAATATAGCTTTTTAGAGTAGAGAAAAAAGAACAGCTTAAACAAAATTAAAGAAAAGTCTAGTTAGATGTTCAATTTTTTAACATATTAAGTGTTCTTATGTATTATCAGCCCATTTTTTCAGTGACCTGCTTTGAAAAGCCTATGCTAAACGCTGAAAACTAACTATTATCATTCTTTATCTCTCTACCGTAGCACTAATATTGTAGTGAAAGAGAACAAAAATGGGGGCAATTGAATGTATATAAACATAAAATTGCTTAAACAATCCCTTATTGTTTATGACAGCAGATTAGAATAGATACTGTAGTGAACGAGAACACAAGTGAGGGAAAACCAACAATTCGAACCCGACATTACAGAATTCTTGACTAAAATCTGAGAACCATACAGTAAATACTTCATTTGCGAATTTTTAATCAATTGTCTAAAACTTGACTGTTCTCTCATCTTCACAGCAATCATTCTTTATTGTCGTCCTCTTTTGTGTTATCTTCTTAACCTTGTGATGCCAGGTATTTCACTTTTGATCGATGATACATACTGCTTGTATCTATCGACATCAGTAGCACATACCACAATATGACCAATAAATTAAGAAAGTTATCATACAGAGCGTTCACAAAAAGCCAAGATTACATTTAATTCCCTTCCTAAATTATCGTTTGAATATAGTCGAAGAAATTTTCCAACAATCATAGAGACTGTAACAATTTCACTACAAAACATAAAACTCAATACTATGAAGTAACTCAATTTACCTATCAAATTTATGAGTTTAGTGAGTTGATTTTATTTGATTTTTAAAAATAAATCATCATTACTCTGTCAAAGCACAACTTACAGTCAATTCCTTTAGCAGTTTGAGGAAGAAACGCTGCATTCGGTGGTACAGTACGTGATTGTGCTACTGACACCTTTTTATATTGACTATGTCCCTCCGTTGGAGACTTATCACCACCGGAAACATGACGAAATCGACGTAAAAAATTATTGTACAGATTTGAACCCAAAACATCTACATCTGGATTATCACTGAGTGGAATAAAATAAATTTAAAAAAAGAAATCACATAACGAAAGAAAGTATTAGAATATATTGTTTTGTCATGCCTTTACTAACCACAAACTTACAAATTAACACAAGTATAGACATTCAAAGAAAAAAGTTTTGAATTCCACATATTAATGCCTAAGTAGACTTTTGAGAATATGACTAAACTTCATTGATTTATTGCTACAAAAAACCAACTGTGTAACCGACGGAGTTCACCTGTATCAACAATAACATAAATATCACCCACATCACTGAATAGCATTTAAATAATATCAGGAACTGATTTCAGTTTAAATTACGAATTATTAGATTCACAATCGATGGTCTACCGGTATTAATGCATTCAATATAAGATTAGATTGTCCTATTTCTATATTGTGTAGGGTCTATGATTCTTAATTATTTACAGTTTTAAAATAGGACAAAACGTATATTCCAATACTTCCCTACTTTCAGTGATTTTTCAATTGATGTCAATTTTTAATCAAAACTGACCTTCAAGGTTTTATACTTCGTAAGAAATTGAAGGTTACCTGAAGCAGAAATACATTCTTTCCAAATAAAAATAAACTGCAAACTCTTTACCCTTAATATAGAATGTTATAAAACTGATTTAAATCAATCAACAAACACAAAACTGTCTTAAATATTCCATCGTCTATGCTATTGAATAGCTAAATGTATGCTATATAAATGAAATCAAGAAAAACTAAAGTAGAGTTTTAAGTAGTATGAACAAACTGATTGAATAATTTATAAAGTTCTTACATTCACTTGAGGTGTTAATTAGATTTTTATATCGTATAAGTTAATTATAACAAAAACAAATCATATAAATAAACAAAGATGGATAGTGGCTAGTAGTGGAATCCAGTACACACTCTTCATCCTATTCGGGACTCATCAGCTGGATGTACATGCATCTCAGAGTTGATGTTCACTCTGGGACTCGAACTCAGTACCTTTCGCTTCAAACATCTTCGCGTTATCCACTCAACTACTGAGTCCTGATAGCCACTTGCATGTGCAATGGGGTGAAGTTTAAATTCACTTAGTATTACTTGTTTGAATCTTTCAATCGATGTTTAGGTCTGCAACTGGTCAACCTCTTATTGGTATATATATAACATATAAATGGTATTTTTAATGATCATCACAAAGGTCTTAATAACATGAATTAACTATTCCATCACTTTATTTTGCCAAAAATATTTTTTTACATAGTTTATCGATGTTTTGAAAAATTAAAAAAAATTATTTTTTATTCTTAACTTATTATTCTCGGAGGACTTTTCAATGTCGGTGAATAAAAGTAGTCTGTTATGGTTATCATTAAGTCTAATTGGACAATTTATTAAAATTTATTGTTACAATCACCAGATTTCATTCTGTAACACATTAATCCTGGAAAATTTTACATAATTCGTTAGTAAACTATTCAGTTAAATAGTTCATGAATAAGAATTGTACATTTCAAAGATGATTTCTATCAAACATTGAAAAATCCTTATCATATTCTTAACTCTATGAGTACTTAAATAAGTATCTTTAAATATTGTGCTGAGTAGAAAAACAGTGATACAATAGGTTGTACTTAATGGTTAATATTTTTCTCTTTAGTCAAGTGATAACGAAGTAAGATCTGTATAAACTGTCTACAGTTGTTACATGATTTATACGAGTTAGTTGATTTAAACATTATAATGTTGCGAATTTGGTCACTAAGATTCATACAATCATTAGAGTTGAATAGAGTAGACGCAACATGATGGTTTTCTTATATCATGAACTAAATCTAAATGAGAATATATTTTGAGTTGACAAAATGGATATCTACCACAAGATCAGAAGATTATGAATTTCACCTACTATGGAATAATGAATAAGTAGTGCTGAAAAGTCACAAACCAAGGGAAGAATGCCTTCTAGTACTTCTAGCATTATTTTTTTGATTTCGCATCAAATTCTATTGCATCACATTATATATATATATGCATAAAACTTACAAACAAGTAATGATACTTATAATCAAAATGAGGGTTTGTGGAGATTTAGTATTTTCATAGTTGCAAGCGTGAGTCAATTGAAGCTAGACCACCAAGGAAAACCTGGAAGCACTGGACGGCCGTTTTGTCCTGGTATGGGACTCCTCAGCGGGAGCCCATCCACGATCCCATACTAGGACGAAACGACCGTCCAGTGCTAGTAACGAGAGTTAGTAAATCTTAACATCTTAAACATGAAGTAAATACATAACACACTTGAATCAAACTGTACTACTGAATGAAATTAACTATATTATTTTTCATACAAAAGAATACTCGAACATTTATTTAAATTGATAATCCCTTTTAAAAAAAGTTTCTTTTTTTATTTCTAGTCACTACTAACTGATAGATATTTGTCGTTTCTTAGACCGTATGTTCTTAAGCTATTTGATGGTATTAGGATGAAAGAATCTGAATTTCAGCTCAACAGAATTTAAGTCAATGTATTAACAACATACAAGATATTCACAGTTGTTTTCATCACGGTTAATATATATGACAATAATATTATTTACATTCTGTCTGAGATAAATACTTGAATTTAAAATAGCTAACAGATTGTACATCCTAATCACAAGTAGTAATATGAGTTTTAAGTAGTCTTTCATGAGAATGTGATTCATTTTCAGATTATCCAGAACTATTTTATCGACTAAAACAAATAACTGTAAGTATGATTTAAGTTTTCACAATCTTGGTGAATTACGGTGATGTTTTAGTGGTTCGAGATCTGACTCCAGTTAGATCATATAATTGAATGTTATTGAAAATATACATATTGTTAATCTTCGTATAAAATTATCAACTTAAATCTCATTGGTGAATAATGGGATTAACTAAGTCAAATACGAGAATGAATTTCGAAATCGTATATTGCACACAATCGTTGATCCAGACAAACGAGCGGAGAAACGAAGCGAAGAGAACGAAGCGAAATAATGTGCAGTGGAGAAGTCGTGTCAGCCAACTCGACTTAACCAAGCGTGAATCGATATTCATACTCAAACAAAAATAAGCTACATACATGTGATCAATAAGATAAGAAGTGCACACACATACTCTCATATAAAAACAGTTAAGGTTGATAAGTGAATAATTATCAAGGTCAAGATGTGATTTAAGAAGAAGAGTAAATTGGCCTATCTGGAAGCTATAATAAACTACATGGGCTTAACATAGTAACCGACACTACAATGTTACTTTTTCTGATTCGTAACTGTTGTTTAATAAGGTTTTTTCTAAACATTACAAATATAGTATCGATTAAATGGTGAAATTGTTAAGTATTACTGTTTTTCCTTTCTGTAAGTATCAGCAACATGATAAGTCTGTTGATAAAGAATATTCATCCTTATTACTAAATTGATCTTATCGCTTAAATGATTAACGATTAGATTATAAGTGAAATCATTAAAATACTTTTAAGTATAAGTCAGTTAATAGTCATAACTAAGGAGAAAAAAACAAATCCCTCTACTGAAACAAAGTTAATAGAAAATCTTCTAAATTCTTTTATTATCAGAAGGGGTTTTGTGGAGATTTAGTATTTTCATAGTTGCAAGCGCGAGTCAATTGAAGCTAGACCACCAAGGAAAACCTGGAAGCACTGGATGGTCGTTTCGTCTTGTTGTGGGACTCCTCAGCAGTGCGCATCCACGACCTCGCCTCACGAGATCGAACCCAGGACCTACCAGTCTCGCGCCAGAGCACTTCCAGGTTTTCCTTGGTCTTCTAGCTTCAATTGACTCACGCCTGCAACTATGATAAATTCTTTTAAATACTTCAAGTGTTGAATAGTTTGGATTCATTAAAGTCCTTCTAATGTTAAATAGGGAATTACATTTTGTAAAAGATGAATTACAATCCAAATTCTATGTTTGTAATGCTTTTTTCCAAGTGTAATTTGCAAGCCTAATTCTGATATAACACATGTAGGATTAGATAAATAGGGTTTTTTAGTTTGATGATTTGCAGATATCACTTCCAATTAGGATGACGTCAGCTTAACAATGATATGAAACTAGGGGATAGTAGACATTAGTTACATTTCAGATTACTGGATTATTCACTGATATTCACATTCACACAATCCTTTAAGGAATAGAATACAAAACTTTCAGGTCCTTAAAATGATACGTTACGTCTAAGCCTTCTATTCGAAATCCAGTATTCCACATTTTCATCTTAGCCATATGAAAATAAACTGCTTTCCATAAGACTTGTATTGAATACTGTGAAGAAATTTGTGTATATATTGATGAGGAGTTTCCCAATTAGGTTAGAACAATCATCAAGTATCCCCAAATTTTTTTTAACTGACCTCATTACGTAATAAAAGATATCTTCAGAATAACTTTGTTTGCATTAAATAACACTATATTGAAATACTTATATCATGGCATTTGCAATTAGTTACAATTACAATCACAAATACCTTATAAATGGTTCCAATAAAGTGAAACGCTTTCATTCGAAAATTGCAGTTCTAAAAATACTAAATACATACAACGTTTCTTCCCATTGATGATGAGGACTGCAATTTATCCGTCCCTTATTGGCATATGTGCATCCTGTGAGCATTGCCTCGATATCGCCTTAATTCACAAGCATTATACAAGCCAGCAGCTATCAATATTCAGTAGCTAAGTGGATTACGCGATAGCATTTGACGCGAACGGTACTGGGTTCGAGTTCCAGGGTAAATATCAATTTTGGGATGTGGGCACATCCAAATGACGAGTCTCAAATAGGAAGAAACGTGCGTGCTCGATTCCATTACTAGCCGCCATCCATCTTTGCTCATAATGCTTGTGAATTAAGGCAATATGGAGGCGATACTCAGTGTATGCACATATGCCATTAAGGGACGGATAAATTGCAGTGATAAACATCAAAAGGAAGATACAAATAAACAATACTAAATAAATTTATTAACATGTGATTTTTTTGTAATTATGTTCCAACTGAATAATTTCTTATATAGTTGAAATCATGAATCAATTGAAGCTAGATCACCATGGAAAACCTGGAAGCACTGGATAGCCGTTTCCTTCTATTGTGGGACTCCTCAACAGTGCGCATCCATGATCCTGCCTCGCGATCTAATGAAATCTTCCTCATTTTCACAATTATATAAACAAACTTATTAGAAACAAAATACCGTTTATTTATTTATTTAATGTTTTTCGCTTTCCCAATATTGAATAAACATCAGATATACAAACATGAATTATTAATTGATTTTATTGTTGTTGTTTTTCTACACTAACTTTTTAAAAAATAAGAACCATTTAGATAAATCATAAGTTTAATTATTCTGTAAATGACTTAGCAACTTCTATTAAAATATTAACTTGGATACCGTATGAAGTTTATAAATAAAACAAAAAAAACAACAAAAAAAAACAAAAAAAATAGAAAAATCAATAAAATCATTATAAGTTTTTTATTCGTTTTTTTTTCTTCTGAGATTATTTCATGCTTGAATAAATCTTTTTTATTCAAAGCTGGTTAATTAACCCTTTTCTATTTTATTTATCTATCGATTAGTCTATTTGATGTACCTTATCTGATTGTCTACCTATCTATCTATCTATCTATCTATTTATCTATCCATTTAAGTTTATCAACCAATCTATGCTAATAATTAATATCCTCTTGATGAAGAAGACTACTGGTATATATGTACACATAAACATTTGTAGTTATGATAACAAAAAAGGGTAACCAAATCGAGATTTCTATGGGACAATTCGTTTTTTTTCTTCTTAATTTCCCATAGTTATTAAAATGGATAAGTGAGAAATTAATTTAATCTATAAATTTTTTTAATAGATGAAAATGTAATAGACGAAAGTAAACAGATATGATTGTGTTTAAGTTCTGAACTTGTGTTAGTATGCAAGTGTAATTATATTACATCACTTATTATGTAATTTCTTGGGAAAAATTTGAAGAGAAGTTATAGCATAAGAGATAGAGATTAGAAACAAAGAAACTGTCTACTTTATTAATAGTGAGTTTGTCAGGTTCGAAGTCGAGGTGGTATTATTTAAATCACAAGATATCAACCAGTTAGATAAACTGAAAAGTCAGTGGAGAAAAAAGTGGAATGATATTGGATGAGTGTGATGTATTGAAACTTCTTGACTTACTACACTAAGAATTGATATTTCTTAATGAAATATCTGACTCAGCTGCATTTGTGTTAGAGGTATTAGTGATTGAGGATTTTAAACAAATAGTTCAGGTGATAAATGACAGACATTGACCGATTACCATTTTTAGTGACTTATTAATCTAATCATTTTAAATTTTACAGTCAATATTAATTCGAGTAGCAAGGGGAATGTATTAATTTCAAGATGGGTTATTTTGAATCTTGGTTAGCGTTTTCTTTATCAAGTTTGTTTCCATGTGGTAGGGTTGCTAACCCTATGCTCAACCACTCTCCATTATCTTGGCTTGGGACTGACAGTAACACTAGAAGGGCTTCAAGTAGCCAACATCAAAGTAAGAATCGCCAATACAAAAATCAAGGCAGTTCCATTGTACAGAACTGAAAGTTAGAGAACTACCAAAACCACCATTAAAAACTTACAGGTATTGATGAACAGTTACCTACGTAAGATATTCCAGATCCGTTCATCAAACATCATCAACAACAAACTACTGTAGCAGAGAGAAAATCAGCTCCAGATGAAAAAGAAATTAAGAATATAATCAAATTTCATGGAATCTGTGGAAATCAAATTTCCTTAACTCAGTGTTATATTAGTTACATTGATGAAACATATTTATACAGTTCTTTTAAAATATATTAGATCAATTAAATAAAATGAGACTGGTAGGTCCTGGGTTCGAATCTCGAGAGGCGGGATCGTGGATGAGTACTGTCGAGGAGTCCCATAATAAGAAGAAACGGCCGTCCAGTGTTTCCAGGTTTTCCATGATGGTCTAGCTTCAATCGACTCATGATTTCAACTATGAAAGTGATAACAATTAAATGTACTCTTTTTTTGTCATACAAAAGATTATAATGAGAAAATTTTCAAAAAGTTTCTCAGCTTAATTAACAGATGTGAATTCAAAAGTTTAGACTAATTTTAAGCAAAACTATCATTCTTTATACATCGAGTTTGCACTAATGATAGTTACTTGTAAGTGACAAAATTCATCAATATCAGTGCTATGTTTGAAGAGACTACGAGTTCACCTTATCTGCGAACTGAACGAAGACTCAGTGGCATAATGAACAAATATTCCGATGAGTCCCAGCCCCGCTAACCAGAAAGAGAGAAGTCCTAGTTTAGAACAGGGAAATGTATTCTACAAGCAGCCAGAAGCATGAACAACAACCACAAGCACAACTCAAGCGTATATATACAGCATAAAAATATATCTTTCTAAAACGTTACGAAATAGCATATTAAAAGAGACAACGAACCGATGACATATAAGATCCTCCCAATTGGGAAATAAAAACATGAAATTAAAAAGGGATGCTTTTGGTACGAAAACAAGAAATTCAAACTTTCAAAATAAAATTCCAAAAATAAGACATTTACCAAGTGAGTTTTTGAGGATCTAACATCCCCAATAATCAGTTAGCTTATTTCAGAATACACTTCTTTTCTAAAAAATAAATTAATTTCACCTTAATATTCAATAGTTGATAATGTTTAATTCGATGCTAACTATAATCAAAAGGGGTTTTGGGGAGATTTCAGTATTTTCATAGTTGAAATCATGAGTCAATTGAAGCTAGACTGGTAGGTCCTAGGGTTCGAATTTCGCGAGGTGGGATCGTGGATGCGCACTGCTGAGGAGTCTCACAATAGGATGAAATGGCCGTCCAGTACTTCCAGGTTTCCCATAGTGGTCTAGCTTCAATTGACTCATGATTTGAACTATGGAAATAACTATAATCTTGATTAATTATTTATAAAATAACTTAAATATTCCAGTATAGAAAATAGTTACTACGCTGATTTAAACTTTTACCTTATTGGATGATAAGTACGTGATTATTGTATTAGAAAGAAAACGATTAAAATCAGGTTAATTTGATCATTTAAACTTTTGAAATGTTGAAAAATCGTATAATTTTGATTGACAGACAAAATTTACTTATATATGCATATGCATATGGGGTAAATATGATTGACACTATGTAATAATAATGATAATAATAATAGACTATTCATTTTGGACAATGGAGGTCATCATTATAATAAATTTAATTTATTCTACAATATATATTTAGTTTTATTATTTACTATCATTTCGGGTACTTGGAATAAACCGGCAAACCACGAAATTAATGAATCAGAAGGGGATTTGTGGAGATTTCAGTATATTTCAAAGTTGAAATCATGAGTCAATTGAAGCTAGACCACCATCGAAAACCTGGAAGCACTGTGACGGCCGTTTCGTCCTATTATGGGACTCC
>NC_031498.1:3852520-3859029 GCF_000237925.1 Schistosoma mansoni | reverse complement strand
TCAATTGACTCATGATTTCAACTTTGAAATTAATGAATCTTTATTCAAAATTGAATGATTACATGGGTTCAAGAATCATAGTGTAAAACAATGTTGAAAGTAAAATTAACAAGCATTGTAAGCAAAGATGGATAGTGGTTAGTAGTGGAATCCATGATGCGCGTTTCGTCATATTTGGGACTCGTCAGATAGATGTACCTACATCTCATAGTTGATGTTCACTCTGCAACACGAACCTAGTACCTTTCACTCCAAACGCCGTCGTGTTATCCACTCAGCTACTGAGTTCTGATAGCCACTTGTTTGTGCAATGGGGTGAAGCTTAAAATCACTTAGTATTGTTTTGTTTGAACCTCAGTAGCTGAGATTATAACGTGATGGCGTTTGAAGCGAAAGGTACTGGGTTCGAGTCCCAGAGTGAACATCAATTCTAAGATGCAGGTACATCCATCTGACGAGTCCTAAATAGAACGAAACGCGCGTCCTGGATTCCACTGCTAGCCACTATCCTTCTTTGCTTATAATACTCGTGAATTAAGGCTATATCGAGGCGATACGCACAGTATGCACATATGACCAATGAGAGACTGACCAGTTGCAGTCCTAAACAACAATGGGAAGATTCAAACAAAACGATACCAAGTGAATGTAAAACTAACTAATAAACAATGGCTACCAAGTATTTCCAAGACTCTTAAACACTTGATTGGAACTTTCAGGATATACATGAAGATATTTATAAGATGTCATGCAGGATATAATATTTGGTTACACTTAGAATATATTATGTAAATTCTAACCTCTTCTTGCAAGTATGAAGCAATTGTATTTAAAACGTTTGAAAGGCTTTCTGTTCTCTACTGTGAAGAAAACCTGAAGTGTTTCAAGTCATTTATACATTCCTACATCTATATCAGTTATATCTGTATACTGTATACTATCTAAGAACTTTTCTTTAAATATGAACGAACACTTTTACAGTAATTGGGCACTGAATTAATGGAAAAAATGAACAAGAATGTTATATTCATAGAAATATCAGCAATTGAAATTAAAATAAGTCCAATTAGTTCATTTTTGATATTAAATTATTTCCCTTTAAGAAACTTGAACCAGAACATTCCCAGAAAATTCAAAAACAAACATGATTCAAGTGTTTGTATCTGGAGATTCATTCCTTGCATTTAATCAGGAACTATTAATACTCTCTACCGTAACATGTATTACAATTAATAATTGGCGGCCTGCTTAAACATCTGGGCTACCTGTTTCGGTCATCTAGATATTTCAATAAGTTATTCATTTTTGTTTGTTTTAATACATCATCGTGGCTATTAATCGCACAACCTATTCAGGTGCGTTTCTCAAAAGTGTACAACCTTTAGCTGTGCAAGTTACAAAAGGCCTAATCAGAGATATTGTGATTTCTGGCAATATGAATCGAAAAGAATGTACATTAATCATATATCGATTGACTGGACTGCTAACATGTAACTGGCGATCACTCAATATTTATCGTCAGGATCTATGAAGAAGTAAAAAGTGGAAACTTTTTGAAATACTTTGCGCTGAGAATTCTATATTGTACCAAGAATATAATATTGAATAAAACTAGTAATGATGATAATAATAAACTAATTTGTTATGTTCACAGTACTACAAATTGTAACAATCATTATTGATTGCCTAGCCTTATTATCTTCACTACTGCAAATGGATGGGAAAAAAAGCTGTTCACACACATAAACCCTTAATCATATCCATTTAAAATAAAAATTAATCTGTTATTTACAATAAAAGCTTTCCGTTCAATCGATTAATGAAATAATTACATTTCAACTGATTCAGTATATTGTAAACTGCAGTTGAAATAAATTCATTTTGTATTGTTTATTTGAATCTTCCAATTGGTGTTTAGAACTGCAATTGATCAGTCTCTTATGGGTATGTATGCACACTGTGCGTGTTGCCATGATATTGCCTTGAGTCGCAAGCGAACAGTACTGGGTTCGAGTCTCGGAGTGAATATCAACTCTGAGATGCAGGTACATCCAACTGACGAGTTCCAAATAGGATGAAACGTGTGTACCGGATTCCACTACTAGCCACTATCCATCTTCGCTTATACAGTTGAAATATTTTACTGACAGATTTGTCAGTATTAAACAAACAGCTCTTACTTTCAAAACAATTTCAGTACTTCGGTTCTAAATGAAATACTTACTCTTTTAAATTTTAACAAAAACCAGAACTGTAAAAGATTTATTTAGCATATTTAAGGTTTCTATTAAACAGTTTCCTACTTGAATAAAACGTAAACGGTTGGAGCAATCTCTTGATCTTCTGCAACGGGTAGTGATTTGAAACTATGCTCAGGGAAGTGATTGTTTAAAATATTTCATACAATTAGCTCACCTTATAAATCTGAATAAGATCGAAATAAAAATTAAAGCTCGATGGTTAAGCCGTTCGATTTTCACACTGTAAATGATGAGTTCGAATCCAACCCTAATTATTTCATCATTTGTCGTTACAATTTCACTGGAGTTTATAAAAAGATATGATAGGTATGATAAGTTCATATAATTTATTCTCGAGTGAAGAGCGAAGTATCCTTACATTGCTTAATGGTTAAAAGATCTACTGTTCGAGAAAGCTATAAATGATTATTCATAATAATGAAAGATAACATTTTACAACATGTATTATAACCATAGGTACTTTTCATTATGACTTCATCTTTGTTTATTAGTTACTGGAAATATGCTATTACTGAGATAAGTTGGTGGTTGAAGGTGGTCAACAGGAAACCCTGAACCCGGGTTTCGTGCTACTTGGCACTCGCCAGCAAGATGTACCTGTAATCTTGAGGGAACTGGTGCTTCCTGGCGGATTCGATCCCATTTTACCCAGCTTCACAGTCAGAGACGTTACCACTGATCTATCCGGGCTGCGATAGCATTTGATCTGCACTAAAAAAGGACTTGACACATATGACATTGATCACCACCCAGTGATCAATCAATTGTGATATGCTATTATGTTCATTCGAGGAGTCATTGAAATATAAGAAGAATCGGACAACTATTTTATTCAAGTATGAAATTAATTAAAAGTATAATCAATTAAAAAGGTTTTAAGCGTTAACAATTGCACAACTACCCAAGTCGTGAAGTCATCATTAAATGAAACCGATAACTAAGATCTATTTGACATTGTTTGTTTTGCTAGCAGTAACAAAAAAAGATTGAAATACAACTCCTGATTCAAATTATTTATATATACGCCCTGATATTTCCGATAAGACTAAAGTTCAGTTATAATTGATCCATACTACTAACGATATTCTTTATTAAGAAACAAATCATTGAGTAATTGAGGGAATTCTACAGGAAGCTCTTTATCTAATTTTCATGCTCATAACCTTGAGGGAATTCATTTACCCAATGTAATTGAAACTTGCATCAGTGAATATTGCGACCGGTAGCTTAAAAACATAATATACACAAAATAGAATCAATTAGGCTAGTGCCCAAAATGTACTCTCGTCAGAGCTAAAGACCAAGCAAACAAGACACAGACTGCTACTCAGAAATTAACCAATATAAGCTACTAAGTTTCTACACTATTTGTAATAATTTAGGAATGAAGTCTGTAAAGATATATAAAATATTTAGTACTTTGAACAATATAAGCATAATTTGGATAATAGTTCTCTAAACTACCTTCACTGAAGAATTATTCACACTTTACCTCAACAACTTTTTAATATATAACCCAACAAAATTTTTAGTTTCTTTTTTGTAGTATTTGATAGTTCACTAAGCATTACTCATCATATGAACCGGAATCCTTTATTATCTTATATACATATAAAGAGAAACTATATATATAGCTTTCGATCCAATAAACTAGATGAAGTCAAAAGAAAATTATCTTCAGAAAGGGTTTTTGTGGAGATTTCAGTATTTTCATGATTGAAACCATGAGTCAATTGAATCTAGACCACCAGGGAAAACCTGGAAGCACTGGACAGCCGTTTCGTCCCATCGTGAAACTCCTCGGCAGTGCGCATCCACGATCTCGCCTTGCGAGATTCGGACCCAGGACCTACCAGTCTTGAGTCAAAGCACTTAACCTCAAGACCACTGAACCGACATCCGATGGTGTTAATGTCTAACTTCAACCAATCCACGAAGTTGCGCTCCGTTTACTAATTGTAGATGCGCACTGCTGAGCAGTCCCACATTAGGACGAAACGGCCGTCCAGTGCTTCCAGGTTTTCCTTGGTGGTCTAGCTTCAATTGACTCATACTTTCAACTATGAAAATACAGAAAATTATCTATTCCTTTTTCTTTGATTAAAAATTCATCATTAACTGAACACAGTAGTAAGTCAGTTGTTCCAGCTCTTCGTTAAATCAACATTCATAAGTAATAAGTGACTATTTGAAAAAAAATATCATAAACCCAGTATTACAAAATTCTTACTCTTCATACTATAAATAACTTACAGTACAGCTCAGTGTTTTATGAAAGGCTACCTGAACCGGAAAAATCAGAAATCATATCAGTAATATATTTGAGTTCCTATGAAAAATGTCGATGTTCTGATGTAAAGCTTAAAAATGTTATTGAATAGGTCATCTGCTGGGTTTATTTGAGATTCTTGTATTATGTTGAATGATCAGTAAATTTTTGACACTTTTCTGAAAGATATTTTAACTGTTTACAAAACGACGTCGATAGTTTTTATGTGGGTTAAAAGTCGTATCGCTCTCAAACTGTACAATCTGTCATCATCCTTATAAATACAATAAAAGATATTTGGAGGATAGGTACGACCGATTTTCTCAGTATGCATCGTGACTTGAATATTTTTAAAAGTATAAACCACGTGATCTAACTACTGTTATATTCATCTATCGACACAAATAGCCATATGAATTTTTATAGGTTCAAGTCATTAACCGTACACTTTCTTTAAAAAAATCATCGTCAGATAAGTGCCCATTCTGCTCTACAGAGAAAAAAATAACGGAAGTATATCACTGTAGTTCAGTTGCAGACCTTTCGGGTTTTTTTAGTTATTCAAAGAATCTAAGAAATGAACTGAGTACCGAGTGTTTGGCCAAGATAAACAAAAATCCCAGAACACAAACTACGTGCAATTTGACACTTGTAAGGAAATTACATCCGGGATCGAAAAGCAACTGAAACTCACAGTTTAATTCAAACTCGTACCCATCAATGTCATGCTAATTATGTTAGCACTGAGTTACTCAAACGACTACCAGAGTCCTTTGTTACTGTGATATTTGCATCCCTTATCATTCCTAACGAATTCTACCCTATGTTGAGTCGATTATCCTGATGAACATGTCCCAGAATGACTTAGAATATTATGTCAGCAGTAGACAGTTGTTAAACAGTGTAATTTAAGTGTTGTCCGGATCTCACGAAAGCGTAAACTTACACCTGTTTCGGGCTGTAAAAGGTAGAGCAATATAACATTATTAGAGATTTGAGTGATATCGTTGTTAATAATCTCGACTGGATTTTGATTATTCTTTGATGCATAATTGCATCCCGTGAGAAATACATCGATCTAGATATTCTCCAGACATTTCTAACAGAATAGACGAATTTTGACTAGTGGTGTAACTTAGAGTGTTTGTTTCGTTTTATTAGGGATCCATTAGCCAGATAAATCTGCACCCGTTTGGCGTCCACTCTGAGACTTAAACCAAATGCCTTCCACTTCAAACGCCAACACTTCATCCTCCTAGCAACTGAGTTCGGATAGCCATTCACTTATAAAACAGGTACGAATCTTCATTTAATTTGAAATTTTTTGAACTGCCCGTTTTTTGATATTTTGACAGTACTTTTACCGTCCTTATTTAGTATATATGACTTTGTCCAAATGGCCCCGATATAGTTATAATGTTACAGGTGTATACGAAAATGGCTAAAATGTGATTAGCAATGAAATTCAGGACTCATGAGCCAGGTACATCTAACTGATGAGTAGGCAATAGGCCGAAACGCACTTTCGAAATTTCTTCAGCTAGCTAGATTTCATTTATTCTGCATGAAAATAAAAAGAATGATAATTAAACTTGATTAAACTTACCCAAAAAAGAATAAACGATCTATCGGTCTTTTATAACCCATACGTTTTGAAGTTAAAGTAAGTATATGTTCAGCAAATCGAAAAGTTATTTCACTTGGTTTACCCAATAATGATGTATAACGTAATTTATAACACAGCGCTATAGTATTAGTAAGCCCGAGGGTATCACATCTTGCATTTAATCAATGACATGGGTTTTGGTAAAAAGCAAACAGTTAAGAAAAAGTGCAAGCTCGAGTGAGCACGAAATGCCCTTAGAGCGAGACTGCCACGCATTATCATCCACAATACTAGAAACTTTAACAATCCCCAATACTGTATCGAATGGCGAAATTCTAATTTTGGGTTGATTAATGATGTTCTTTGCCAAGTG
>NC_031498.1:3808085-3852320 GCF_000237925.1 Schistosoma mansoni | reverse complement strand
TTATGGGACTCCTCAGCAGTACGTCCTGGGTTCGATTCTTGCGAGTGCGGGATCGTGAATGCGCACTGCTGAGGAGTCCCACAATAGGACGAAACGGCCGTTCAGTGTTTCCAGGTTTTCCATGATGGTCTAGCTTCAAATGACTGATGATTTCAACTTTGAAAAATATTAGACGTACTTTGAGTCTTCCGAAATTTCACATGAATTCAGATTCGAAGTTTTCAAATCTTATGGTGTAAATGATGTCACTAGGATTATTAGGTCTAAATTTACATATCTCTTATTTATTTAAGAAGAGGGGTAACTTCATTTTGAAAGGTTTTATTTCTAAAGCAAACAAGGCAACTTTTTGTTTTTTGAATAGATCATAGTCTTATTTGCTGAATGAATTTGTCTTTACTGTTATCATTAGTAACGGTGAAGAACTTTACAGGTCAACTATGTACTAAACGATTAGACGGACTGCATTCATTTTTAACACATACCAGCAAGCTTATGTATTTCAATGTGAGGATTACCTTACTAGATAACTCCAGCTTTAGTTATAAGTTTGTAATAACACTAATGTATTCACACAAATAAATAATCAAGGGCTGTGTACTATACAGTCGTAGTATAATTTATTTTGATGGGGTTTTGTTCTCTGAGCTGGATGGTTTGGTTGTGGAGCTTTCATCGTTATTCTGAACGACATCATCAACAAAAACTTCGGGTAGAAGTGAAGTATTCGAATTTCTCTACATGTGGTTCACAGCTTGTCCTGTACACCTCGATGTTGATTTATTCTTGTTGATCTTAAACCTGTCATTGTTTACTTCTTTGTTTTGGTTGTATCTCTCATTGGTTTGATTTTTGTTCCCATGTTTGTGTATAATTTCCCTGATTAATAGTATAATTGAATTAAAGGAGATAATAGTATCATTTTTTGATTTCTTGGGATTTCACTTAGCACGTCTAAATGGAATAACATAAGATGTATCCCAAAAGTAAACCCCCTGTTTCATTCACAATAACTGATTTAAATTTATCATAACTAATAAGTTGAAGTGCTTTAAAGTTATTTCAAACATTTCATTGTTTCTTCTACCATTATTTACTGTTACCTTAGGATTTATTATGATATGACAATGATATGGCAATTGGTACTATTGCATACATATACTAAGTTCAATGTTGCTTATTGAATGATGGATGTATGATCTTAATATATATTACTATCAACTAAATTAACTTCATATCATAACTTATTTTAAAGATCTATCGATATAACCATAACTAATTTCTTTCGTTTCTCTGCCTTGAATTTCACTATCTAACTGTCAATATTACTAAGACTTAATAATGACAGGTTTGATTATTTCTTTTCAACTAATATAATATCTTTATATAGACTTGAAATCATGAGTCAATTGAAGTTAGACCACCATGAAAAACCTGAAAGCACTGGACGGTCGTTTCGTCCTATTGTGGAACTCCTCAGCAGTGCGTTGGAAATATAATCTTAGGAAATTTTGTTTATCTGTAAAAAAGAAAATGGTAAGCTATTTGACTCTCATTCTGTCTTCTGTAAGAAATAAATATTATTTTTTCTTAGTATGGCCATCCAGTGCTTCCAGGTTTTCCATGGTGGTCTAGCTTCAATTGATTCATGATCTCAACTATTAAAATTACTGTAATATCTAGAAAATCCCTTCTGATAATATTTTAATTTAGTTCCTTGTTCAGATATGTTCTCTAATGTCAAAATAAATTTAAAAAACTAAATTTAGTTTAATTTTGATAGACAAACGAACAAACGAGAAAAAATGTGTTTACTGGAACTTTGATTTGACGTTTCTGGTCAGAGTCTGTTTGGGACTAACTACATAATAGAGGGAGTTAGACTCTGATATTTACTTACTTACTTACTTTCGCCTGTTACTCCCAATGGAGCATAGGCCGCCGACCAGCATTCTCCAACCCACTCTGTCCTGGGCCTTCTTTTCTAGTTCTTTCCAGTTCTTGTTCATTCTTCTCATGTCTGTCTCTATTTCTCGGCGTAATGTGTTCTTTGGAGACTCTGATATATATATATATATATATATATGCCCCCAAATGCGCTAGTACGGTCAAGAGTGGGGAGAGTCCACTCTCCCTCTCGAAACGCTCTCATATGGCCACGCGAATATATAGCCTCTGCCAGGGAAGTCCTACTCACTGCCTTCTCGTGGCATTACTGTTGTTTACGAAATTGAGAGGACAAAAAGAAAAATGTCCGGCGCTTTAACAGGGTTAATGGACAAGAAAAGTCCACCTAGAGTAGTTGGAAAACCCTCATTCCAAACCAATGGTGCACATGGGCTCCAGTATCCTGAGGGAACAAATAGAGTATGAATCAATCATTGGTCACCGGCTACCATAGGACTGCATCTCCTTACGATGCTCCACTGCCCAGTGGATCAGACCTTTAGGTCGAAGGTTTCGGGTGTGGCCCCCTAAGCAAACCACCTGCTTCAGTTTGGGCACCTGGGCAGTATCACAGCCCTCATACAAATCAAATGAGATTTGTGCGGCACATATATATCTGGTGCCCCTTTGTACCAATATTTATATGTTTAAGTAAATAATATATACGTATTAACAGACTCGTAGTCAACATCCATTTAGGCACTAAAGGATTTCAATCAAATTTATACAATAAGTTATTTAGTTTAACAAATAATGTACTTTAAAAGATAGTAGTCTGTCATTTAATCAATTTTAAAAGTTAATCGCAATCATTTATCATAACCAATATATATTCAACTATATTTGAACAATTACTTTTTCAAATAGTATATTTCATTTTTGTTTAATATAACATACTAAGTTATACGTCAGTTTAGAAGAATTCTTTATGTTTAATGGTATATCTGACATTTAAATGATAAGCACATTTATGAACAGAGAATCTGTGATTATTTGAACTATCTTTGATCATTATTTTTTAATAAATAACACTGAAAAATTCACAAGGGGGTTTTTGTGGAGATTTTGTAATTTTATAGATGAGATCATTAGTCAATTGAAGCTAGACCTCCTGGAGTTCTAGTGAGAAGTCGTGACCAGTGGAGCTAATCCATGTCAGGTAGAGACAGGTGTCTACCTCAGTACAATGGAAGTTGATTGCGCAATTTCGTGGATTGATTGAGGTTAGACGTTAACACCGTTGGATGCCGCCTAGATCAGTGGTCTATCGGTTAAGTGCTCGCGCGCGAGACTGGTAAGTTCTGGGTTCGAATCTCACGAGGCGGGATCGTGGATGTGCACTGCTGAGGAGTCCCTACAATAGGACAGAAAAATTCAGTCTACTTTGTCTCTTGAATACATTTAGGATTTATAGATTTCAGACGACCTGAAACATTAATTATCTATGTTGTATCCCGAAGAGAATTATGGATGGTAACTTTCGAGAACCATTTATGGACTAATATTATGCATATATATTTTTTATCGTATAATCGCTATATCACTAAAGTATTCCTATTCGTGTCCCCCTTATTATCAGCTTTATTTTGAACTATAAACTATTGTTATATGATTTACTATTCTTGAGTTATCCCATGTCTATTATTCACTATCTCCCCTATTCACAGCCACATTTGGCTAAATCTTGTAGACATGTTATTTACTATTTTATGGTGCGATGTGGTCAGTTTGATTGGTATATAAACTCAGTATGTTTCAAATACAATGATTTATACCACAGAGGCTGTTCTAGACTTAACTGGCTAGGCTAGGCAGAAGCAGGACCGATACGTACTCTAGACTGCTCGTACGGTTTTCGTGTATCACTGTTCCAATCGATAATTCGCTGATCTCTGATTGAGGGTCTTATCACGTCATACATTTAACAGGGCATCCACTCGGCTACAAGTTGTAACAATCTATCTCTATCATCAAATTATCTGTCAGCACTTATATTTTTACTAAGTACTTAGTATACTTCACAACTTGACTTTACTCAAATGAACAGGAGATTGGACGGATATTTTAGTCTAGTAATATCCACCTGAAATCTCATCAAAAACTTGACTTTAAAACATGACCTAAATATTTATCAATAGGATAAGTTGGGTGATTTATTTTTGTAGAATGTTATTCATAACACTTCATAATTCTCTATAAATGAAATGAATTTCAATTTCATTGAGAACATTTACGAAAACAAAGAGATATTCTTTATGAGCAAAGATGGATGGTGGCTAGCAGTGGTATCCAGGACGCACGTTTTTTACATCTTTGCTTATAAAGCTTGTGACTTAAAAGAATATCCAGGCAGTCCTCACAGCAATCACATATACCAATAAGAAACTGATCAATTGTGGCTCTTAATATAAATAGGAAGATTCAACCAAACAGTACCAAATGAATTTAAAATTCACCCTATCGTACAACCTAGTGGCTATCAGGACTCAGTAGCTAAGTGGATAACGTGATGACGTTTGAAGCGAACAGTACTGGATTTGAGTTTCAGAGTGAACATCAACTCTGAGATGTAGGTACATCCAGCTGACGTTTCTCAAATAGGACGAAGTGTGTGTACTGGATTCCACTACTAACCACTATCCATCTTTGCTTATAAAGCTTGTGGTTTAAAAGAATATCCAGGCAGTCCTCACAGGATGCACATATACCAATAAAAGACTGATCAATTCCAGTCCTCAATATCAATGGGAAGATACAAGCAAACAATACCAAATGAATTTAAAGAGATATTCTTTTTTATAATTATTTTTAAACTATATTGCATAACTTTAGTCATCGTTTGTTTCTTACCTACACCAACCAGTATAAGAAGTTAATAGAAAATTGATTGAATGTATCTAACATCAAATTTTATTTATACACCTAAGATTATCTATAACATTAGTATAGTAGTCATTATTTAACAAGAGATAATCTTTGTATAATCCTTTTTATCATTATTATTATTCCTAATAATAATGCATACATTAAAGAATCATAATAATAATAATTTTAATTAGGTTATAATGCCTTAGGCAAATGAGTTCAGCTATAAAACATAGTTCAATTAGATATTCATATAGATATTAAGGTTAACTAAGGTTGTTTTATTCAAATACAAACATAAATCTCCCAAATTGGCAAACGATCCATTCATTGAATAGGATATATATGTAATAAAATAATTTTAAATGAAGAATAATAATAATAAATTTACCTTCAATTCTTTTCATTGGTTTTGGTGTTGGTGGATTATTAATCTAAAAAAATAATTATTATTATTGAATAAGTTAATAAATCAAAAGAATCAAACAAGAAATGTAATGGAATATTTAATAACATTTTCAGAAGAAGAAGGTCACTTAATCTATTGAACATTGAATACTGGGAAACAATTGTTACCCCTAGTGGAGGAGCATAGGCCGTATATCAGTTTTCTCTATCAAATCCTGTCATGAGCAATCCTTTCCAGTTCTTTCTAGTTAACATTCCTCCTTTACATATCTGCTTTTATTTCACGGCGTAATGTGTTCTTTGGCCTTCCTCTTTTTCGCTTCCCTTCACCATTCTAAGTTAGGGATTGCCTTGTAATGCACATTGATGATTTTCTTAATGTATGTCCTATCCACTTCTAAGATCTTTTCCTAATTTTCTCTTCAGCTGGAAGTTGGTTTGTCCTCTCTCATAAAACGCTGTTGCTGATGGTGTCCGGTCAGTGAATGTTGAGTATTTTGAATAAACAACTGTTTATAAATACTTGTACCTTCTTGATGATGGATTTAATAGTTCTCCATGTTTCAGCTCCATACAGTAGGACTGTCTTGACGTTCGTATTGAAGATTCTTATTTTGAAATTAGTTGACAGTTGTTGGGAGTTCCATATGTTCTTCAATTGTAGAAATGCGGTCCTTGCTTTGCCAATCCTCGCCTTTACATCTGCATCAGATCCTCCTTGTTTATCAATGATACTTTTCATGTACGTTAATGTTTCTACATCTTCCAGAGTTTCTCCACCAAGTGTGGCTGGATTGGTGTTCTCCGTGTTGTATTTGTGAATCTTGCTTTTTCCTTTGTGTATGTTGAGGTCTATTAATACAAAGAATGCTGCTACATTTGTTGTCTTCGTCTGTATTTGAATTTAAAGTATAGCTTTACTGAATTTACAATATTTTTCAAATATTTTCACTAGTAACATTGTCATAGTTTCATTCAGAGTTATAACGATAAGTAGTTTGATCTATAATCATTTCAGTCATTTGAAGATGGTGCCTACATTAAAATAGTTATTTAAGGTTTCCACCTGAAATTATTAAACTTTGCTGGAACTCAACACGCTAAAAGAACACTAGTAGGGTTGTCTATATAACGACTAGTTTCAAACTTGAGACTAAACTTCTCCACAAAATCAAGACAACAATTTCAATACTTCGCTTCAGGATAACTCATTTGTTATCATCAAAAGAAGTAAATAATACCAATAGTCGTATTATGAATCCAAAAGTAAGAGAATATGACAGCAAGTTTTTACTTCTGGATGCCTTCAACTAACCAGAGATAGAAAGGAAAACATTAATATTCAAAAGGTTAAATTAAGAATTAATCTAAAACGGTATAAACACAGGATTCATAAGAAAATGGCGGTTAAAATATGATAGAAAGATGATCATTGATGTATTTTTTTAATAACCATTACCATTACTACTTCGGTGTTCTGAATTGACATTTATCTGCCTTTGAATGGTTACCGATGTGATATCCCCCAACAATACACTTTTAAACAACTATCAAGTTATTCGATATCCGTGTAATGTTAAATGCATTTTAAATAGCTTAATGATAAAGTTTCTGACTTGAATTCATACATCTTACTAACATACTCAAGAAAATTCATAATCAAAGTACATTCATTTCTATTCTTATTCACCCCAGTTCATATTTTCAATCAAACTTACAATACATCTTCGATGTTCGTGATCTACCATATCTAACAGTGGATAAGCAGCTTGTACATCCTCCAGTGTTACAACATTCGTGAATCCAAGACTGTAAATTTGTAAGAAAAAAAAAAGAAAAAAGATATTAGAATAAGCAAAGATAGGTGATGTCTACCAGTGGAATTTAGGATGAGCGTTTAGTCTTACTTGAGACTCGTCAGTCGCATGTACCTGCACTCGAAACCAGACCTGTTCGCTTCGAACGCCATCGTGTGATCCACTCAGTTATTGAGTCCTAATAACCACTAGCTCGTGCAATACATATATTTTTAAAGAAACAATATTCTAGTCATTCGATTTTTTTGAAAAACGTTTCTTTGTTTACTTGTCACATATTTACTTGTTGTTAAATTTGAAAGGCTAAATACTTAAAACATTGACTTTAATAACGGTTTAGAGACTTCGGAACATCTAAGGTTCATGGGTCTTAACTTTAATCATTATACAGAAAATCTGTAGCTATATTTTTAAAGGTAATTTATTTACAAATATCAAAGAGTATTATAATGATTAGGAGAGATTTTGAAAGTTAATGAACTTCCGGGAATACCATAAAACAATTATAAACTAGACTTAGGCTAAATTTTACCGAAATGTATCAAAGATACTGATTGGCTGAAAGTGATTAGAGGATTCTTTCAGCCTATTTTATTTCCTCATAGGCTTATTTAAACACGTACAATATATATAAGGTTATAGTAGATAGACAAAGTGTATATACATCTATATTCATGTGCATACATCTTTTTTATTCTCGTTTCATTCTCACCAACAGACTACAACCGAAACCCCACAGTGGATCAAATCAAGGAATTTCACACTTCACTTGGTAAACACCATACAAATAAGTCATTGAATGGTATTAAGTCAATAACATTTTTCAATGTAATAATCCACTTTGAAATTTCATAAACTATTAGCGGGAAATAAATCGGATTAAGGCACGTTAGGTACATGATCGTGACAGCGTACGCTGATTGGCTAATTCTAAACAAATCAGCTCTGGCAAATTATTGGAGAAACATTTAGAAGCTTCTCATGAATATATTATAAATATATGAACGTTTTTCTAACGATGGATTGCTGTTCACCTACCCTTGTTATTTTGAATACAATTTCGTTCCTGTTCAACGTGTTCTGATTTTGGGGTCTTGTCGAATGTCATTGTACAAGAATACTAAGCAATATGAGTAGCTGGGTTGTCTATTATCAAAACAATTATAACATAAACATTAGGCATTAAACATCCGTTTTAATACAGTTTTCTTACTGTAAACATTCATAACAGAACTGTTGATTTTGCTTCCAATACATTAATGCAGTAATCTAATAATCCATACTAGTGACATCAATAAGAATACTAGAAAGGTGATCATTTCATAGTATCAAATAATACACACTAGTCCTTAATTGAGTTACTTTATAAAAATAAATTTAATTCAAAATTACTTTTCATAACAGATTAACCCAAACTGTAAAATTTTGGGAAATGAAGTAATTCTGGACAGCTGTTAAATTTTAATTTTGGATTCCTCAACAGTACATACCTACAATTCTACATTGAATACAATTTAGTACCTTCATGATTCCATGGTAAATGAATTACATTAGATCAATAAATCAGAATCATACAACTCATATTTCTAAACCTAAGTTAGTTTACATCGTAGTGAGAAATCTTATAATGTCATTGACGATTATCTATCTAATTTCCAACATGATTGAATTTGATGTTTCATTAACTAGAAGTTAAGAAACTTATCTCTACGTTCATCATATATGAGAACACAATCAATATTTACTTAAAAGGTCATTGAAATACCTAAATGATCAATATTCTACATAATTAATTAAACTTGTTACTACTTTTATAGTTGAATTCATGAATCAATTAAAGCTAGACCACTATGGAAAACCAAAAAGCACTGGCCGGCCGTTTCGTCCTTTTATGAGACTCCTCAGCAGTGCTTATTCATGATCCCGTCTCGTGACATTCGGTCCCAGAACCTAACAATCTCTTTACTACTTATTGAAAAACTTTCTGTTATAATGAAATTTTGTTTGTAAATAGAATGACTACTAACAAATATATAATCATCCCATCTATAACAGTTGAATTCAATTAATATTGGAATCAATTTCAAATGTCCAATAAATTTCTTATATTATAATATAAATTATTTATTCCTTGTCATTTATTTGAAACTAATTAAATTCAATTTTTTTTAAAAAATTATACTCTACATTTGAAAAATTAAAGTTACATTTTTATACATGGTTACATGTATCCAATATTGTTTTTAATATATTATATTGCATAACAATTATCCATTCGAGAGAGAGAGAGAGGGAGGGAGAGGGGGAGAAAAAAATATATATATTTATATTATAAAAATTCAGTTTTACCTCACCAGTCACCCCCTCCTCCTCCTCCTACTACTACTACTATTACATTGACAGCTCAAATCACTTTTATCATAGTTATTTATATGTCATGAATATTGTGATAAGTTCATAAATGATTCTATGTGAAATTTGAAATTGACTATTCAATATATATAGATATATATCGTATCATCTGAATATCATATGATAATTTATCATCTTCAATTACATAATTAGTTACTAGGTATCAATACCAAAGTTCAAATTGATAGTTTCAAATAAACTGAGTTAATGAAAAATATATTTTTGTTATGTCCTAACAAGTTGAAAAATTGTATTTCTGATATTACATAACTTAATATAAACCATTTTTTTCAAAGTAATGGCTTACATTAAGCCAAGAAACATCAGAAATACAATTTTTTCTATACATTAGGATATAAGGAAAAATATATATTTATTGTAATTGTCAAAAAGGGGTTTTGTGGAGATTTTAGTAATTTTTTTATATAGATGAGATCATGAATCTATGGAAGCTAGACCACTATAGAAAACCTGGAAGCATTGGACGGTCGTTTCGTCCTATTGTGGAACTGCTCAGACAGACATCTACTTTCATTACGAAACATTTGGTTGAAACCGGTCATAATGTCGACATCAGATCATCATTTGTAGTGTTGTACAAAAGCTTTCAAGGACGTATACTAAGGTTTATTGAAGCCTTGGCTATATGGAAATTGAAACCCCCTTTATGTGTTCAAAAACAATTTATTATTATTATTATTAGATTGGATCAGTCATTGGATTTTAACTTGGTGATGAAAAATAAAAGTACTATAGTATTAATAAAAATTGAATGTTCTGAATTAGATTATTTAACTGAGTTCATAAGTGTTATTAGTTAAGAAGTTCCAAATTAGATTGGAACATTTATATTATTCTTTTTATATATAGTCGAAATCATGAATCAATTGAAGCTAGACCACTATGGGAAACCTGGAAGCACTAGAAGGCCGTTTCGTCCTATTGCGAGACCCCTCAGCAATGCATATTCACGATCCCGCCCTACGAGATTATTAATCATGATTATTATTTATCATCTAAATGTGTCAACTATTGAATCTTATACAGTCTACTATATACTTTAATGTTTCACTTTTCACATACAAGATAAAATCTAACCAAATGACCTTTGTAGAGTGTTTTTTCATTATCATGGTCATCTATCTCAATTAACATGCAAACTACGGAGTTTTATAATCAACCCATTGTTTTGAGTTACCGAATTAATCATTAATGTACTATTATTCACATGATCAACTAGTTTTAACTAACCAACTGTTCAAATTATGACTTTTTTAATCATTAATACTATGTATTTACATTAATGAAGACATATGTGCACAAGAATGTGCTAGTTCTTTATTATGTTTACCTGGATACTAGTTCATGATGACAAAAAAATATTTTCTAACACATGGTACATTGGTAAACAAACCGTATACAAATAATTTGTTAAAAATCTATCAAATATATTAAAAACTTGTGATAATAAGCTATATGAAGGCTGTCTACCCGGGATTCACGTGTGACAGAAAAGACTGATTAGTTGAATTCCTTAATATTAACAAAAAAGTATAAGTCCTTACTGAAACCTTTATACCCATTGATTAAGCAAGGGGCTATCTGGTGGACCTAATGATCCAATGGATAACGTGGTATTTGAAAGCTACTCAGTTCAAGTTCCAATGTTAACACAAACACTAAAATCCATGTATATCTAGGTGAAAAGTCCGTCTTAGATTCTACTGCAACCCACATATTAGATGTACTTAAAAACTCAACAAACTCTTTGTTTACAAACTATTACATTTGAATATAAGTTAGTCCGATTTCTCAGTTAGTTACTCAGATCCTAGTCATGTTTATTGTGTATGAAGGATAGAAATATAAAACTCAAGTAAAACAAAGTACGTTAATAGAATATTGAAATAAAGACCGGTTCATCAAGTATTGAATGCTTAAATCATTAAACTATTGTTTTACCTCAGTATAAATGACATAATTTTATCGTTGAACAATCGAATTTTTCCCTTAAATACATACTGAAAGGTAGATGATATTCAATACCAATTATTCTAATCTACAGTCAATCTTGATAGGTTAACCATAATTATTTAAATGACAATTGACTATATTGTTTCTTCGAATAAATGTATATAGATACAAACTTCGATTTGCTTTGTAATATATAACTTGGATAAATTTAATAGTTATTTACAATTCATTAATTCCGACTAGAATGGCCAATTATTTTTTATTCTTGATCACAAATTATTTACTAAAAATAGTTTCAACTCCGCCTTGAGCACTTCTGGAGCTACCGCCAGTCCCAAGCCAGGATATCGGAGGAGTGTTGGGCATGGGGTTAGCGACTACATCCCGTAGAAAATCGACTCGCTAAAAAAACGCTAACCAGAAAAAATAGTTTCACTAATAAGATGAAGTTCTACCAATTCTAGGTCATATGTTTACTGTTTTTTTATATTAATTAGATATGAATTAGAATTGATTGATCACTGGGTGGTGATCAATGTCATGTATGTCAAGTCCTTCTTAGTGCTGATCGAATGCTATCGACCAAGTTGCAATGTGGCCACCAGTCTAGGTGGCTCGACACTGAGTTCACTATATATATTGGAATAAGATAGTGGTTGGAGGTGGTCAACTTTTATTCGTAACCATAAAAAATTGTGGAAATTTCCGGTAACTTACATTTATTTTTCATTGTATACGAATAAAAATCTAATATTTTTACCGTGTGAACTTAATATACAATAAATATTTTACGATAGGAATATCCTCAATGGATAGTTATGCACTTTTTTTAAGTAAAGATAGTTAGTGGCTAACAGATGAAACCAGAACTAGCATTTTATCCTGTTTAGGACTCCAGAAAGACATACTTGTAACCTTTTAGGATTCGAACCAGATATCTTTCATTTTAAACGTCTAAAGTATTATCAGTTGAGCTACGGAGTCCAGACAGCCATTAGCTTGTACAACGGTGATGAACCTTATTAGCACATTCAGATGAGTCTCAACTAAAACTAAATGTGTGTCTTGAATTCTGCTGCTAGTCACTAACCATCTCTACTCAATTACTTGTGACTTGCCATAATACTGAAGTAATTCACTTTGGACTTACTTATGCCAGAAGAGACTAATCAATATTCATTTTTAACACCAACAAAGAGAAAATCCTAACACTTACAAATAAATAATAAATTATGCCTGTAATTAGCTACTCACAACTGTTCACTTGTTTTGTGGACTCGGACATATATATATATATATTATTCACTTGTATGAAAACGAACAAATAAAGCTCTATTCAAATAATTTAATCAAGTTTAGTTGTGTACAGTTCATAACTGAATGTACAAATGAACCAGTTACAGACCATTGGTCTCAAACTAAACATTTAAAAAATTTAGGTAAATTATCATTACTATTATCAGAACAGAAAGCTTACAAGGATTCCTCAGAATGAAAATAGTCGACATTACAAACTGATTATAGTCAATTGCTTATTGGAAGTTAGAAATAAATGTCTAGCTGTTTCATTCAAACAGAATACATCTTGACAACATGGCTATTCAAGATGTTATGACAAGCGCATCGCCTTTAAACTAATTGTTTGACAGTTAATAATTGAAAACTAGGGTGCTGGCTCACTGGTCTAGGGGTTGAGTGTTCGCACACGAAGCCGAAGGTTTCGGGTTCGAATCCCGTGTGTGGGATCTCGGGTGCGCACTGTTGGGGAGTCCCATACTAGGACGAAACGACCGTCCGTTTCTCCCAGGTTTTCAATGGTAGCCTAAAATTGATCGATTCGTGATCTCAATCAATAAATTAGGATATTGTTTTCCTGTCAACTAAGACAAGCATCGAACATTTTAGTTAAATTGTCGTGTTATCTGAGTAAGAGCCACATAAGCAATAATAATTTCAATGTCCAGTTTTGACAAGAAATTCAGACATTATTAGGACAATTACCATTGTGAAATTTCCTAAAATCACTCGAAGAAAGTTTTAATTATTATTTAAGTACAGTGAATTTAAGGAATTTATCGATAGTATATTCTCAATGGAACATTTTAAACACTGGACCACGTCTAAATATATGTTCAGCTTGCTGTGAAACCATTATAAAGACACAGTAATGTTATCTTCGATAAAACAAACAGTGGAATGAGGCTGTGATTCATACTCCCTAAAAAGTTACTCAAAAAAATAAACTACTGCGTACTGTTCTCAAGAAGTTATTTCTAATAACTTATATTTTGCTTTTAATCTTAATACACTCATAAGTAGTATATATATATGCAAATAAAATAATTAACATAACAAACAGATAATTCTTACTCATTGGCCAATTTAATAATATTCCCTTGTCCAATGAACAATACACATTTATCATGATATTCTTTGTAAACTGACAATGGACTAGGCGCTAGAATAACTTGATCTGGATGTATCTAAGTAAAAAAAAATGAATTAATAAAGTTAATGCAAACGATTACTTAATGAATTGCTATTAGAATTCATTCATATATAATTAATCTGTATAGCAAAAAATGTTAATATACACATATTTCACCATGTTGTTGATCATTTTTTGGAATCTACTAGCCAATCTGTAAATGGATATTCTAGGAGATCATATTGCTTACTTATTTACTTACTTACTTACGCCTGTTACCCCTCGTCGAGGAGCATAGGCCGCTCACCAGTATTCTCCATCCAACTCTGTCCTGGGCAATCCTTTCCAGTTCCTTCCAGTCGTTATTCATTCTTTTCATATCTTCTTCTATTTCACGGCGTAATGTGTTCTTTGGCCTTCCTCTTTTCTGCTTCCCTTCACCATTCCAAGTTAGAGCTTGCCTTGTAACGCACATTGGTGATTTTCTTAATGTATGTCCTATCCACTTCCAACGTCTTTTCCTAATTTCCTCTTCAACTGGAAGCTGGTTTGTCCTCTCCCATAAAACGCTGTTGCTAATAGTATCCGGTCAGTGAATGAAGATCATATTGCATTATATATTAAATTGAGCAAATTGATTATATTTCATTCTTATTCAATGTAATTGTTAACTAACATATTAGTATTTAGGATATAAATAATATATGAAGTATTGAATTGTTGATGTATACTGATAAGAAGTTCTGATATGTTTTATACTCATTCTTAATCAATTATTTTTTGTTTCGAATCATTTTATCTTTGGAACTCTATCAGTATACAAGTATACATATCTTAATAGTTGAATCTATGAGTCGATATAAGCTAGAGAACCACTGGAAGCTTGGATGAGCTCGAAGGTCGTTTCGTCCTACCATGAGACTTCTCAGACGTGCGCATCCACGATCTCGCACGTAGGACTCAAACCTAGAACTACTTGTCTTGCGCATAAACGCTTAACCCCTAGACCACTGAACCGGAATCCAACGGCGTTAATATCTAATTTTAATCGACCCATAATCTTGTAAAACCCTTCGTCCATTATCTGAGGTGGATAACTGTTTTCACTCGATACGGATTGA
The DNA here is from genome assembly GCF_000237925.1 of Schistosoma mansoni. Lineage (NCBI taxonomy): Eukaryota > Metazoa > Platyhelminthes > Trematoda > Strigeidida > Schistosomatidae > Schistosoma > Schistosoma mansoni. The sequence continues at coordinate 3,837,348 of NC_031498.1, read as the reverse complement.
ACTCCACTGATTATACCTTCTCACTATAACTTCAGGAAATCTATCTTGAAGCTAGTCACTAGTGAGCATATGATTATCACTGATGTTCTAGCTTAGATTGACTCGTAAATTCGACCATTAAATTTAAAAAACGTATTAACATTAACCACAATATGAAGCAGAAAAAGAGATAATAAATTAGCAAAACTAGATATTTGACACATATTAATCCTCTAGTTATGCTATACGGAAAACATTTGACGGTGATGCCGATGACATAGCCATTTTAAAAATCTTTTCCTGAGTCACTTAGAAGGTGATCTATGCAAATTAAGTGTACTTCATTTAAAGTAATGAAACCTATATAATTATAGTTATCTTATTAACGTTACTAACTGTTCAACTTTCCATATACTGTAAAACTCTGGCTGAAGTTTCACGTATCTGCGTTTGAATAGGTTTCTTTCTGAATGTTTTTTTCATCACTATAAATGTTTTTATAGAAAAGTTCTATTAGCTTCTCAGATTTCTATCCAATAATTTGTTGAAAAGTTAGTTATGATAAGTGTACTAGTTGTAATAAGAATAATAAAGACTTGAATCCATAAGTAAAGATGGGTTCGAGTCCCGGAGTGAACATCTATTCTGGGATGCAGGCACATACAGCTGACGAAACGCGCGTCCTGAATTCCACTACTAGCTACTATCTATCTTTGCTTATAATACTTGTGACTTAAGGCAATATCGAGGCAGTCTGTACAGGATGTACATATACCAACAAGAGACTGATCAATTGTAGTCAGATTTCTCTCCAATAATTTGTTGAAAAGTTAGTGAAACGGCGTTTTTAAACAATAATATACTAAAGATGTGAATAAATGTTCGATGAAGTTTAGATGTTCTACATCACTAGCTCCCCTGTTATTTAGTCTATCACTAGTAAAAGAATTAATTTGGGGTTTCACAATGAACTAACAATACTGGAACAAAGACTCACTGATTTTTGTACTATTCATAATTTTCATAATAATAAATTAGCTCTGGATATGTTTCACTTTGAGGACAGAAAAAAAAACGATTCTTTCTAACGATTTTAAACACTTCAAGTATTATATAAAATTTTTGTAGGCTTGTTTGGGTACTGTTATATGAATCTCCTCTACTTCTGTATTCCCATCAATAAACCTAATTGTCTTTTTCTCCACTGGCTTGATCCTCCAGTGTAATTATGTCATAATAACAATATGACTAGATAAAAATACTTGATCCCTTACAAGGATCGAAACGAGGACCGTCAGATCAAGTTTTTATTATCATTTGACCACTGACCTAAGATCGAATAGTTCACATTTGTTGATCAAATAAATTCACAATATAGTATAAATATCATTTCGTAATAGGTTTAGGCTCTAAGTAATAACATAAGTTTACACTTCTGACAGATCTATTGTTGAAATGTAAAAAATGTTCAGTTCATCTTGATTTTCAATAACTTCTGTTATATCTTGTGGCCGAGTGGATGCCCTGTTAACGTATGACATGATAAGACCGCCAATCAGAGAGCAGCGAATTGGAACAGTGATACACGAAAACCGTACGAGCAGTGTAGAGTACTTATCGGTCCTGCTTCTGCCTAGCCTAGCCAGTTAAGTCCAGAACAGCCTCTGGGGCATGAACCATTGTATTTCAAACATACCGAGTTTGTATACCAATCAAACTGACCACATTGTACCATAAAATAGAAAATAACATGTGAACAAAATTTATCCAAATGTTGCTGTGAATAGAGGAGATACTAAATTATAGACACGGCATAACTCAGGAATACTTTAGTGATATAGCGATTATACGATAAAAATATATGCATAATACTGGTCCACAAATGGATCCCAAAGTTACCATTGACTATTGTTATCGGGACATAACAATTTCATTACTAAAATCAACCTGTAACATGAATTGACTTCTTAGTATTACTATTACTATTATTATTATTACATTTGTATTTTCTTATTATTAGACTAAACTAAGTTGACCTTTATTAATTAGTCAAACTTAATATAAACTTGTCATTGAATAATTCACTTTAATACCCAATTAATAAACTTAACCATCTATTTGATTGATTAAATGTAGCGTATTTAATAAGGTAAAACACTATTCAATGTTTATCAACTACATATACATACAAAGTTATTATCTAAGAATCAAAGTTCAATTTATTTTTCAATTAATTTATAATAAATAATAAATGACATTAATTATTTATTTTCATAGTTGAAATCATGAGTCAATTGAAGCTAGACCACCATGGAAAACCTGGAAGCACTGGACGGTCGTTTCGTTCTATCGTGGGACTCCTCAGCAGTGCGCATCCACGATCCCGCACTCGCGAGATTCGAACCCAGGATCTACCAGTCTCGCACCAAAGCACTTAACCGATAGACCACAGATTTAATTAAATGATTAATTATAAGTTATGGGGGGATCTTTAAACGATATAAATTATTAGTTTATAAATTGAATTGTTTTATATTATCTTATTAAAATAGATTAGTAAGAAACAGTTACAAATATTAACTCAATAACATTAGACTGATTAGATCTTCATCAGGCTTTATTGTAATATGTAATAATATTTATATGCATATATGAAATTAATAAACTAATCAAGGTGGTCTAATGATTCAGAGTGATGACAGTGGAATGGATTACATAGATGAACATAATAAGTAAAGAGTATAATCATAGTTGAAATCAAGAGTCAATTGAAGCTATACCACCATGGAAAACATGAATGCAATGAATGACTGTTTCGTTTTGTTGTGGGACTCCTCAGCAGTGCTCATCCACAGTCCTGTCTGGTGGGTCCTGGGTTTGAATCTCAAGAGGCAGGATCGTGGATGCGCATTGCTGAGGAGTCCCACAATAGAATGAAACGGCCGTCCAGTGCTTCCAGGTTTTCCATGATGGTCTAGCTTTAATTGACTCATGATCTCAACTATTAAAACTATATATTTTAAGCAAACGTTCTCAATACAATATGTTTTACATTCTAATCTTTGTCTATGATTCACATACTTAAAGTGTTCACATTAAAGGATACTAATAAAATGCTTTTACATAAATATTGATGATGTACACAACTATTGTTTCATCTTAAATAAAAAATGTTATATTGTAATAATGTTAAACACTTGAATTTTTACGGATTATCGTACCTAAAAGAAACTGATTATCATTCTATTATAACAACTTACTGGCTAACATTATGTCCAGAACAACAAAAGTAAAGATAAATTACTACTTCAGGGCATTTCAGTGTGATGTTTCTTAATGAGTGATAGCTAAGCTTTTGTTAAAATAATGTCAATGAAAAAAATTTAAAGACAGTTAGTGAGTGGTTAAACCTTAACTCTCCTTACTTAAGGATAGCTTAATGATATACAACCTTAAGTTCTAGGACTGAAAGCCCAACTTTTAGACAACGAAATGAACTCATTTGACCTTCTAACTTTAATGGAAAATGTGATAACTTTTATAGGCTCACTCAGTTCTTGATATCAATCGGTGTTATTTAAGTGATATAGTTATATATTTGTCTTCATTCTTAAATAGATCATTATTCAAAAGCTTCGTGTAAATAAATGTCTATCATTACTATTACAAAACTATATATATACTACTCTATAGCTGTGAAGCATAATCTGTGAAAGTAGAAGACATGTATAAGCTTCAGATATTTTATTCTTGGTACCTTTGAAACATTGCGTACATGTCGTGGAACGATGGAGTGAGAGATTTCTAGGTTTGTAATAAGTTACTAAGACAATATGACAAACAAGTTGATAATATAGTCAAACCGTGACTTTGTTAAATAATATTTGGTAGTAATTGCAGCCCAAATGTCTTTTGAAGTTTCAACGGCTCATTGAGAAACAAGGTAATGACTTGGGGGGATTGAGTCGACTCGTACATTATCAGTGTATTTCCATTCTTATTACCGTTAAACTCCGCTCATTTTTATAGATTAGTTCATAAAAATATAGAATGATTTGTTTTTCTCAACAATTATTGGACTATAATTTTAAAATTTTACCAGAGCACTTATCCAGACTAATACTAGAGTAATATTACTGGTAACGGTATCAGTAAAAATATTAAAGTCTAAGTATGGCGATGTAACTCACGAAGAGGTAATTTATGCAATAAGAAAACATAAGATAATTTTAAAAAAAGAAAGACCTAAGGGAAAACAAAATGTGGTTGCCTCTGTTCTAATGTGACTGGTTCTCAGACTTATCAATAAACATTTTGAACAATTGGTTAAGATAATCATATGAAACTCAATCAGGTAGACTGGACCTAGCAACACAGCTCAACCCACCTTTCAGTGATTTGATCAACCAGTGCTAGGTATCGATTTGTCCACCCTTAGCTTTACCATTCAAAGCCAATTGCGCATAAATTAAGTATAAACATGAACTTAACTGATCTTAATTCATCTGGTCTAACCAAGATAAAAGACGTTTGTATAAAGTATTTTCAAGATCACATATTTACTGTATGAAGTCAAACGAATGCTTGCTATATTCTTTGGTTGGAGAAATCTAGCTAAATAAAATTTATCAAGATTCTTTATTTAAACCAATTAAATACAAATATTGAAAAAAAACTGCAACCAATTACCATGGTATTAACTCCATCTCTAACTAAAAACAACACAGCCTGAGGAGATTCGTGGAAATTGCAGAATTTACAAAGTTTACATCACTGACTGATCTCATCTAGACCACCCTTAAAAACCTGAGAGCACTGGGCGGCGTTCCATCTCAGTATTAAACTCCCCAATATTGCTCGTCCACGACTCCGCATCCGGGAATTGGACCAAGTACCTTTGGTCCCCCTTGTGAACACTTAATCTCTAAACCCCTAATAAAGCTATAAATGGTTCTTTACAATAATCATACTTTATGAAGCACTGTTCATGTATTTCTTTTTTGAAAAAAACTAACATCATGACTTACATTTATACCGAACCATTTAGAAACCATTTGTACTTTTGTTGTAGCATCTCCAGACCCATTAGTTACTAAAGCAACTGGAACACGTAATTCTTTTTTATCAGGATCACATAATAATTTAAATGCTTCAGCTGCTTGAGGCAAAACTTCTAATCCACGACCAAGTACTCCGTCAATATCGAATAATAAACCGAAATTTGGCTATTAAATTATAAAAGTCAATTTTAAATTTACCATAAAAGTTGATAAATCAATAAATAATATTCTAGCAATATAGTATTTAAGCCATTACATTAGAATCATCAAAATATCCATGTACAATTTTGTAATACATCTATCAGAAAGGTAAGATATGTTCCATGATATTGACAGAAATAGATCTCTTGACAATTATTTCTATAGCTGAATTCATGAGTCAATTTAAGCTAGACCACTACTGAAAACCTGAAAGCACTGGATGGCCATTTCGTCCCCGTAAGGGACTCCTCAGTAGTACAGATCCACGATCTCGCATTCTGACAATAACTATTTCTATATTAAAAACAGCAATAATAATACCATATTTATGGTTAGTGACTTATTAGTCTAAATGATTTTCGGTCTGTAAGGTAGGTATACCAAAAACCTAGTTATAGTACTTAGCTATACATGATGTATAATAAGCAAATGTGTTTTTAGAAAAACTGTGGGTAGAAAGACTGGGTTCCTGCTAATGTAACCTGATTATTCATTGTACTTTTTGAGTAGAACTTGACAGATCCACAGTAATTTTAGTACGGTACTTACCTTATTTGATATTTGTGGTAATATGAAATCGTTCAACAACATTTGTATGATTACGTCAGACAGTAATGTCAATACACTTATGAGAAAAATATTTAGGAACTATTATTTCATTTGAAATTACAACAATTCGCTATGATTGGAAGATAGTGTAAGAAAAATGGCGTCCAATTAAGCTAGAAATTCAACATTTTGAAATGAGTCCTTCTATTCGTCTTTTTATAGAATGACAAAGAACTACTTAAAAGTACTCTATTTTTAAAGAAATTGATAAAACTACAATCCATAAACTCACCTCTTGATGGCTATCCGAGTCTTCAGAACAATCTGTTGAATCATTATGATTCTCATATGTAAATATCTCCGCTTTTCCTTTATTCTCTATTTCTGTCATCATAAGTTTTCTTGAAGATTCACTTGTGTTCTTTGTTTTTTGACAATTTCTGATTAACCTTCAATATTCTAAAGAAAGAATAAAAAACACTTTCTTATTTAATTTCGAATAAGTCAACAAAAGTATGTACTACTATACAAAAGGTTTGTGGAAACTGTCGAATTCGTATAGTTGACATCAATAACTAATCTTATTTGAATAATCCCTGTTTCACTAAAATCAATTCATGATGTTAACTATATAGATATTTATTTACTAACGAAAAGTTTATATTGAAATAACAATAGAAGGTTTTTGAAGATAATTTCCATCAAGAAGAGTTACTATTACTAGAGTCGGTCAACTGTCCCAGAATTTACTTTGTAATACTTTGATATTAACAGTCAGTATGTAAAATAAACCATGAGTAAACTTTAAATATAACACTTACATGATTTTGAGATGGTGGACAAAATTTATAGCTTAGATGAATGATTTTGCTGGAGTTTTGTTCTCTAAGCTGGATAGTTTGGTCGTGGAGCTTTCATCGTTCTTCTGAACGATATCATCAGCACAAATTTCAGGACTTCTACCTGGAAGCTCCATGACCGAACCACCCAGCTCATAGAACAAAACTCTAGCAACATCTAACACTTATTACCATCATTAAAAACAAAAAAATATCTATAAATTATTATAAAACGTACAATCACTAATGTTAATTACGTCACAGAAAGTAACTTCTTAGAAAATTATTAATTCATATAAATATAATCCCTTATTATTAATAATCTATTTTTAATACATCATATATGATATTACTATTGGTCATTATTTTTAAGCATAGGTCACTTAACACAATGTGGACACATACATATATATGTAGATGACTTTAAGGATTCAACTGTTCACTTCAACTATTCACTTGTTAATGTTCAAACTGTTTATAATGTAGTGAATTCTCTCTATCTTTCTATCTATCTATCTCCCTTTATATGCTAATGATCATGTGTTAATCAAATTAAAACTGTATGGTTAAATTAAAACATGTATGGATATGTGTTTGTTTATTTCTTTTAAACAATATTGTTGACAAATAATTATGACCGATTAATTAGTGTAAAGAAATACAATTTTTTTATATAGTTGAGATCATGAGTCAATTGAAGCTAGACCACCGTGAAAAACCTGGAAGCACTGGACGACTGTTTCGTCCTATTGTGGGACTCCTCAGCAGTGTGCATCAGCGACCCCGCCTCGCGAGATTCGAACTCCGGACCTAACAGTCTCGCGCCAGAGCACTTAATCGATAGACCACTGAATCGGCATCTCCACGAAACCCCCTTCTGATAATGATCATATGCTCACTAGTAACTGTCTCCATGAGGTAATTCCTGGAGTTCTAGTGAGAAGTCGTGACCAGTGGAGCTAATCCATATCAGGTAGAGACAGGTATCTACCTCAGTACAATGGAAGTTGGTCGCGCAATTTCGTGGATTGGTTGAGGTTAGACACTAACACCGTTGGATGCCGGTTTAGCGGTCTATCGGTTGAGTTCTATGACGCGAGACTAGTAGGTCCTGGGTTCTAATCTCGCTCGCGAGGCGGGATCGTGGATGCAAACTGCTGAGGAGTCCCATAATAGGACGAAACGGCCTTCCAATGCTTCTAGGGTCTTCATGGTAGTCTAGCTTCAATGACTCATGATCTCAACTTTATAAAATTACTAAAATCTCCACGATACCCCCTTTTGACAAATTTTTTACATGTACTTCATTGAAAATTATATAAGAACAATAACTATTTTTTCTTTATGGTAAACGGAATATACCGAATTAAGATATTACATAAGAATGACTGGTTCAGTAAAGAGTTATCTTTTCGGATTTTGGATATGTGTTCATGTTAACACAATCATTAAGAAAGATAACATTCGCATTCACTTTAGCAAGTTTGATAGAATAACATAGAAACCCATTAAGTTCTTTCACTGTTGAAGGTTCCTTGGAATTTTGTTTTTGGTAAGCGGAATACATCCATCAAGATATTAAATAAGAAAGATTGATTATTCTGTCAAACTTGCTGAAGTAAATGCTAATATTATCTTTTTTTAAAGATTATGTTGACATGCACAAATATCCAAAATTCGAAAAGAGAACTCTTCGCTGAACCAAACTTTTTTATTTAATTGTCATTTTCATCATAATGCTTGTGAATTAAGGCTATATCGAGGCAATACGAACAGTATGCACATATGCCAATAAGAGACTGATCAGTTGCAGTCCTAAACATCAATAGGAAGATTCAAACAAACAATACCAAGTGAATGTCATTTTCATTGTTTACAAGAAAAAAAAGTCCTATAGTTCCAATGAAAGTAAGTTAAATAGGAGAATGAATGTGTATTCTTTATCAAGACAGCTTCAACAAAAAGCAAACAAATTTGATCTTTCGATTATTCTTTTTTTAATACCCTCTATACATGACTTTTTCTTAATTTCGTTTTTTGTTTTATTATCACAATTACCAGACTACTTAAACACCTGAATCACTTCACTTCATCTGTACAAATACAAATACTGTAATATATATATATATTCTTAATTCTAAATATATCTTCATTGACAAACTATGTATTGTAAGCAGATAATTTAATATCCATCAACTTCTCTAAATCCCTGGGTTATCTTATTTTCATTTATATTAATGTCTCCTAACTTCATTGTTTGATTAAATGCTGCCGTATAAGTGATCAGAATTTGACTTAGTTGCCAAGTTCAAGTTCAAATATTCATATTTAAGTCATTTTCTTTGAGGTTGATCTAGTGTTACTGTTTAATAGTTGAAAGTTTATAGTTAACTCATATATTTTAATACTCAAACAAAGATAGCAAAATATTCACTTAGTGTTGTATACTTGTATCTTCCCATTGTTATTTAGGACTGCAATCGATCAGCCTCTTGTTGGCATATGTGCATCCTGTGAGGACTGCCTCTATATTGCCCAAAGTCGCAAGCTTTATAAGCAAAGATGGATAGTGTCTAGCAGTGGAATCCAGTACGCACGTTTCGTCCTATTTGGGACTCGTCAGCTGGATGTATTTGCATCTCAGAGTTTATGTTCACTCCAAGACTCGAACCGGGTACTGTTCGCTTCAAACTCCATCACGTTATCCACTTAGCTACTGAGTCTTGAGTAAACACCAACTCTGAGATCCAGGTACATACAGCTGACGAGTCCCAAGTAGAACGAAACGTGAGTACTGAATTCCACTGCTAGCCACTATCCATCTTTGCTTATAAAGATATTAAAATAGTTTATTTGTTTATCTTACGAAAATAAGACCCAAATGTATTTACAGTTATCCAGAAACAGTAAATTACTAGTGTAGTGAACAAAACACGGATAGGGACAATCGAATGTATTTCAGCACAACATTACAGAATATCTCATAAAATATGAGAACCATATAGTGAACAATTAATTTGCAAAATAACAATCAATTGTTTCAGTTTGACTGTTTCTTCTGCAACTATCCGTCCATAGTCTCCGATTATAATTGTTCATGCATTTTCGTACCAATTGCGTGCCATTCCCGTTCTCTCCTTATTGATCTTATACATTCAATGCCCGACCATCACCATATACTACTTATGTGGATATCAGTAACCCACACCACACTAGTACTTTATAACAGCTTGATTTGTTAAACTTATTTCCCATAACTGATAATTACCTTCAGAGTAATGATTAATGATACATCGAAAAACCGTGATAAACAAAGCCAAATACTTTCAAACAACAAAGTATTCTAACTACAAATGAATCGAATGAATAATTTCACTAAATTTTCGTAAAAGTAAAAATGATATGATCATTATGCAACTTCATTGTTTACAATTTAACTTTAAGAGGAAGATTAAGGTCGAAAGTGAAAAGTTATCTACAAATAATTTGTTATGTACTACAAATGTTCAGTCCATGTTTGAAGATGAATATTTTCGACAAGTTGATGATATTGTTATGGGTAGCCCCTTGGGGCCACTCTTGGTTAATGTTTTTGTCGTATGTTGAAAATAAAACGAGAGAGCTCATCATCGAGGTAACATGGATAATATATTAGTTATATGTGATAAAGATTTTGAGGTTTCCCAGTTATTAGATAAACTCAATGGGGTACAGAACGATATCATAATGACCTATGATACAGAAAATAATGACCAATTTCCTTTTTTAGACATACGTTTGAGTTGAGACGGTCAGTCTATAGGAAACCAACTTGGACGGAACAGTATTTAAATTTCCATAGTTTCTGTCCATTGTAATACAAGCGAGGCTTTGTTAAGTTCCTTTCCAATAGGACTCACATAATATGCAGCACTGATACGGTTGAAGTAGATGAAAAGCTGATGACTGGCACACTATCAAATGGTTATCCACCAAAGTTTACAAATAGGTGAAACAGTCAGTCAACACTAAGATATCTCGTTTATTCAGTCCTGAAGAAAAACATTTATATCTATCTACCATATAGAGGTGAATCCAATAGTATGGTCTTAAGACAGAGATTGTAAGCAGCCATCGAGAAAACCTACTATGCTGCTAAACCGGTTGCGATTGAAAAGACTAAGCCCATGATCCCAGACAGACCTAGACAATACACAAATGAATACGTCACACCCCAATGCATTCACCAATTTGCATGTTTATGCGTACACACATACATACGAAGGAGTAATCGGACAATGAGAACAAGGGTCATGGAATATATGCCTAGATGGCTTCAAAAGCAGTTGGTGTCAATTGATCCGATCAACGTGGCAAGTAGAAGACAATGCTCATTGATAGCCAAACACACATAATTGAAACGGGGTACGGAAGTGACATCAATATATGTTATAAAATATTGCATAAAAATTGTCAAGGACGAATTCTCAGTTTCTCAGAAACCTTGACTATTCGTAAATTTAAACCCTCCTTATGTGCACAAAAACAATTTGTCGTAACCTTGACTTTACCCTGATAATCTTTGAGTCATTTTATGGCCTAGAGTAATGCGACAATTTCCTATTCTATACGATATAAAAAAATTTCTCTACCCTGTATTACCTTGTTTACTTGAACTTTCATTTAAGTGACCTTTATTAATCTTCATATAAAATGCCCTGACAAGTATGTATGTGACCAGATTACCCGAAATGCATATCACAAATACATCACATTTTTTCACATCAACTCCGTCTCCTAAGTGCTATATCGAAATTTATAAAAAGGACTAATTGCTTCATTTACTATCAATTTATTAGAACTGTATTAAACTAATGATAGTTCTTAGGTATCAAAGCCAAGGTTAAACTTGATAGTTTCAAATAGATTGAACATTGGATAAAGAGATAATAACAAATATATTTTTTTTATTGTGATCTCAAAGAGTAGAAAAATTGTATTTCAGATGTTTCGTGACTTGATTTAAGTCACTTCTTCATAGTAAATAAATAACCGAAATAAAATTAACACAAGTTTCCTTTGTACTATTAAAACTTATGCATTTTTACTTTTAAAACCCATATCAAGTAACTTAATATAACAATTCATGAAATTGTACTTTTATAGAATTCAGCTTAATTTAATTATTCTTCTCAAAAACTGTATTACAGTTATTATTTATTTATGTAATCACATAAATTGTAGGCGGCCTGATTGAATACCTGGGCTACCTGTTTTCTGCCATCTAAATATTTCAACAAGTTATCTGGGTTTTTTAATTTTGTTTTAACTTATCATTATGTCTATTAATCGCATAACCTATACAGGAGCGTTTATGAAAAGCATACGTACTTTCGCTGCAAAAATTACAAACAAGTACAATAAGAGACATCATGGTGGTTGGCAATATGCATTAAAGAGGATGAACATCAATCAAATGTCGATTCCAGAGCTGCTTAATTCTAACTGTCGATCTCTAATTAACAAGGTGGACTATCTCCAATTTCTGTCAAGTCAAAACATGTATCGTAATTTTGGTGTCATCACCATTCAAGAATCTTGGTTAACTGACTTACAGGATGATTGCTTAGTATCATTATGTGATTTTAATATCTATCGTCAGGATCGATCAAAAAACAAAAAGACCTGTGGTGGCGGAGTAGCTAAGTTTGTAAACGTTAACTGGTGTCGATCTACTTTTGCCTGTTTCAAGTTTTCAAATGACTTTATCGACTGTCTAACTTTAAGGTGCCGTCCAAAACACCTGAATAAATACAAATATATTTATGTTACCAGTGTCTACATGACTCCAGACTGCACATCATCTGCGCTATCTGGCTTCGCTGATAAATTTACTGAATTCGCCGTTACTGCCTTCAGTGATTCACTTTCAATTGCATGTGGTGATTTCAATTCATGTGACTGTAGCTTCCTTACATCACTAGGTCACCTAAATGTAGTAGATTTTCCTACTCGTTTGAATGCTCATCTAGACTTGGTTTTCATTAATGATGTGGGTACCTATGTGACTCGCAAACGTGCTCCATTGTCTAGCTCGGATCACTGTATAATTCGTGTTCTACCTAAAGTATATGGTAAACATGGAAAGAGTACACACATACACCATACTAAAAAAGTAATATACAGGAATTACTCAGAAGAAAATTTACAAAATCTAAAAAACATGTTTCGTACGACCAACTGGGAATTATTTACAGATGACTCAATAGAAAACACAACTGATGTTATCAACTGTTATCTTAAGTTCGGTTTTGATATTTGCTGTCCTACCGAAACCTTCTTTTTAAGTTTTGATCGACTTACATCTCCACAACTAAAACGACTACAGAGGGTAAAAGAAAGGATGTACAAGAAGAAAAATACTACTGAAGTTCGTAAGTTAAATGGTCAAATAAACCAAGAGATTAGACGTCTCAACTCTGTGTTTACTCAAAAACTCCTATCTTGTAAAAGCTCTCCAAGTATGTGGAAACTCTTTAAAGAAATTACAGGGAACAGGAAGACTAGGAGCGATAACCAGCTGAATGCTTGTGACTTAAATAAGTCCTTTATACGACAGTCATCTGACATCATGCTCCCTATATCCAAGGGTCTGAAGAATAATTGTTTCCAGTTTCACTGAAAGTGATGTCTGAAAATGTCTCCAGTCACTTAATTCATCCCAATGTTTAGGACCTGATGGTATCCCAAACCTCCTTTTTAAAAAATGTGCTGATGTTTTATGTTATCCATTAACGAATATCTTTAACAGATCCTTCTCAACTAATGTCTTACCGAAAATGTGGAGAAAGATAAAGATAATCCCTATACCAAAGAAAGCTTCTGGTGATAAAAATGCGAAACTTAGACCCATTGCAATAACTTCACCTTTCCTTAAAATAGTGGAAAAATTACTGATACAACCACTTCAACCTGCAATAAAAGAGCACTGTGATCCATATCAGTTTGCTTACAAATGCAAAAGAAGCACATTAGATTCCGTTGCTGTTCTGCATCACAATATAGTGTTCGGGTTGGAAGAGGGTAAGAAGTATGTTAGATGCGCTTTCCTGGACTTTACTTCTGCTTTTGATTCTATTCCAAGACACCTCTTACTTAACAAGCTGATCAGCGTCGACACTGACAGCTGGATAACCAATTGGCTATGTTCCTACCTTTCTGGAAGAGAACAGTACACTGTATTTGAAGGAAAGTGTTCAACATCTCTATTGTCTAATCTAGGTGTGCCACAAGGAGCTGTTCTTTCACCTTTGCTCTTCTCTTTTTTTCTGCACGATCTGCCACCTTCCACAGAAAACACTTTTGTAAAATATGCGGACGACCTCACTGTATGTATGCGGATTTCTACCTCCTTACATCCCATAGAAATGAATGAGTTTTTATCTCGTATTGAAAGGTGGTCTGTTGGTAATGGTCTCTTACTCAATCCATCTAAATATCAAGCTGTTAATTTTAGCTTGAGACATGGACAGAACCTACACTCTATTTTGGGATCCCATAATGCTTGTGCCATTGGAGACTCCTTAATAAACAGTGTCGAAGGTCAAATATCTTGGTGTTATTTTTTCCTCTGATCTTTCTTGGTCTTCTCATGTTTTACTCCTATCGAAAAAAGTTTACCGTTTGACATACTACATAAAGAGGCTGCATGCTTTTGGGATTACTCGCCATTTACTCTTACAATTTGTAAATTTCTGCATATTACCTATTATTCTATATTGTTCTCCATTATTCTTTCCTGGGCTTTTGAGAAAAAACTTTGCTGTTTTGCGTAGAGTGCTGAAGGCGGTTTGCAAGGTATGTGGTGAATCTTTTGAAGTCATTATTAATATGCTTGTGGATAGACATCTTAAGTCTTGCAAACTCTTGGCAGGTGTTATCTTATCAGATACTAACCATCCGCTTCATTCATATCTTTCTCCTTGTATATCTTCTTGTAGAACGAGACGTAAATACATTAAAATCCATACACGCAAGCAAGTCTATGAAAGTTCTGTAATACCTTACTTAGCAAATTTACTTTGTGACGAACAGGCTGTTAGAGTTGACCTGGTAAATAACCTGTCTTCTTAAGCATGTTTCAAATTTGATAATTTGTATAAACTCAGTTTTTCTTAAACCTTTTTCATTCCTTTTCTGTTTTTTTTGTTTGTTTTTTTTTGGAAAAAACTTGTTGAAATAACTCGTGCTGAGAATTCTATATTGTACCAGATTATAATATTGAATAAAGCCATTAATAATAGTAATAATACAAAGGGGCACCAGATATATATACGCCACACAAATCTTATTTGATTTGTGTGAGGGCTGTGATACTGCCCAGGTGCCCAGACTGGGGCAGGTGGTTTTCTTAGGGAACCACACCCGGAGTTTTTGGCCTAAAAGTCTGATCCACAAGGCAGTGGAACATCGTAAGGAGACACAGTCCCATGATAGCCGGTGACCAACGATTGATTCATACACCATTTGTTCCCTCAGGATACTGGAGTCCATGTACATCATTGGTTTGGAATCAGGGTTTTCCAAATGAGACCATAAACTCATTCAAATTTCATTAGTTATTGATTCACACACTACTTTTCTTTCTAATGATAATTTCAAAATACAAACTTATCCTAAAATCATTAAAGAGAAAGAATTTATTGGCAAAATCTCAATGAACGAATTTAAAGTAAATCCAACATTTCACATATCAATCTTGTCCAAGCTTTTTTAAAGGAAATATAATCAAATATCAAAACAATAGAATATAAATAGATACGTGGTTAACTAGTTCATTGTATTCTGAATAAGTTATCCAATGTTGGATTGACTTAAAATTCGTTCACTGAAATTTTTACAAATATATTCTTCTTCTTTAATGTTTCACATCAAATTGACGCTTAAATACCTTAAAACTATTCAATCAAATGTAGATGAACGTTCTTATTTTTATTTTAAATTCATTTGCATAGTTGAAATCATGAGTTAATTGAAGCTAGACCACCATGGAAAACCTGGAAGCACTAGTGGTCTATCGGTTGAGTGCTATGGAGCGAGACTGGTAGGTCCTGGGTTCGAATCTCGTGAGGCAGGATCGTGGATGCTCACTGATGAGGAGTCCCATAATAGGACGAAACGGCCATTCATTGCTTCCAGGTTTTCGATGGTGGTCTAACTTCAATTGACTCATGATTTTACTGAAATCTCCACGAAACCCCTTCTGTTAAAATCACTCGTTTATTCATTATTACGTGAATAAGTTTACATGACAGCATTATAAATGAATAGAATAAATGTATATTGTCCTAACAACAACAACGACAAAAAATTGTATATAATTTCAATGTATAATGAAATGAATAATGATTGATTAATTAAGATCTTGTCGTCTAAGACCATATAATTGGTTCATAATGAATAAGTATCACACGTTTATACAGTTTCCTATATTATTATGTTAATAATATACAATATAATAATTATAGTATTACAGCAAAACATGTACATTTACTACTACTACTACTACTAATACTAATACTAATACTACTAATTATAATAATAATAATATCAAAACAATCAACATTTAATATGTAAATAATTTTGTACTAATTTCAATAGATGATGCAGATAAAACATCAAATTTTTTAAAATATTATTTGTATGACCTGAATTCAAAACTAAGATTGTAGATTATCATTTATAGTTAGTCATAATTTTGAAAATTTTAATAATTGAGATCATGAATCAATTGAAGCTAGACCACCATGAAGAACCTGGAAGCACTGAACGGTCATTTCGTTCTATTGTGGGAATCCTCAGCAGTGCGCATGCACGATCCCGCCTCGCGAGAATCGAACCCAGGACCTACCAGTCTTGCGCGCGAGCACTTAACCGATTAACTAAAACAAATTACATGAAGTTATTAACTGAGAAACATTTCAAATAGAGTTTATTCTTTACAATTATGTCAAACAATGTGAAAATGCTAACTTCAAAAATTTCGATCTTTTAACTTTATATATGTTGATTTCGGCACTGGATCCCTGAAATATCCAAGGAATTAATTTTATTAATTAAAAAAACCCACAAAATTATTTTGACCAATAATTTTTCTTTCTATACCATCAACTATGATATACTTTCGGACGAACAAGGAGGATCTGAAACAGACACAAAGGCAATGATTGGCAAGTCAAGGACAGCATTCCTACAGTAGGACAATATATGGAACCCGAAACAACTATCAATTAATATCAAAGTCACAGTCTTCAATATGAAGGTCAACACAGTTCTACTAAATGGAGTTGAAACTTCGAGAACTACCATAACCATCATCAACAGCGTACAATTATTTATAAACAGTTGTCTACACAAGATACTCAATGTCCGTTGATCGGATAGCATCAGCAACAGCCTACTGTGGGAGAGGACAAATCAGCTTCCAGCTGAGGAGATAATCGGAAGAAGATGCTGCAAATGGATAGGACATAAAATGAGGACATTATCAAACTGCATCACGAGACATGCCCAAACTTTTAATCCTGAAGGGAAACGAAAAGGAGGAAAATCGAAGAATACACTGCGTTGGGAATTGGAAGCAGTTATATAAAGAATGAACAACAACTGGTAAGAACTGGAAAGAATTGCCCAGGACAGGGTTGGATGGAGAATGGTGATGGTTGGCCTATGCTTCTCCACGTGGAGTAACATGCGTAAGTGAGTAATTAAGTAAGTAATGATATACTTTTATTGATATCAGATTGATTCAGAGTAATAACAACTATTTAGACTTATCAAATGCTCTTTACATTCAAGAAGCGGTATTGAAGAAGTAGTTATTAAAATTTCAATCTTTTTATTTAACAGACTGTTACTTAAACCAAATAAATCACTAAGATTTATGGATAGTGATTGGATAGAGGTCTGTCGAAATATCATAATATCTAGTTGATCATGTTTTTATAATTCTCATAAACTTACTAAATTAATAAACTGTCAATGTGTATATTTCAGAATTTATTTCCCTACTGTTTATGTCAAGAATGTTGATATTTAAATATTACTAATTTTATGGACAGTAAACATTGAAACCACCTCTATCTATTTTATGCACTCTAAATGTAGACAGACGTCACTAATAATCATAAGTTTTTCATTAATGCACGTGAATTCATTATTTTTAGGGGGGTTTCCTCACAGAATGATCTGAGTCTAGGTATGACAGAGAACCAAAGGGGACTTAAACTGATGAAGATATTTTATGAAGGTAGGTTTAATATGTATGCAGTATATTCGCACAGATTTACTTTCGAGTTTTCAATGTGTAGTTAACCATGACAACTCAAAATTATTTATAAAAATAAACTGAATCTTTCTAAAGATGGATACATACATACATCTTCTTCACATTACAGTTATATTAATGATATCCAATGTAAACCCAAATCCGTGTGCACATTAACTTCATGTAAGATGTATTTCAAAGTCATAACGATAGCTTCTTTTAAATTCCAGGATTTTCATTGATACTTTATTTTACTTCATTATTACCCCTTTCATCCTCAACTAATATGTAAATTCATTCTTCATAATCCTCTGAAAAACAGAACATAACGTATTAGATCTCTCCTATTACATGTATTTTATTATTATCACTACCGTATTATCAACTCCGCCTACAGCTCCTCCAGGGGCTACTGCCGTTCCCAAGCCCTGATAAAGGAAGAGGGTTGGGCATGGGGTTATCGACCCCATCCCGTAGAATACTAACTCGCTAAAAAATCTCTAACCAGAAAAAATTACTCAAGTAAGTACTACCATATTATCAATAAAAACCAATTCTCATACTCATTAAAAAAGTTAGTTTCATTTACCTACATCAAAAATCATATTAATTGTTTTAATTATAACATACTCCATTCATATTTTACCTGACTGTTAGTTGATTAAATTTATACCCCACACTTTTACTTATATTACACTCTATTTAGTTATTATTTACACTTTAGAGTAAATATTGCAATCTTTTTCAGAATATCATGTTTACCCAATGTTTACCTTCAAAATGTGACCTTGTCATAATTTGTTAATAAGTGTTCAGTACTTACTTACTTAGTTATGCCTGTTACCCCCAATAAACCGCCGACCAACATTCTCCAACCCACTCTGTCCTGGGCCTTCCTTTCTAATTCTTTCCATCTTTTGTTCATTCTTCTCATGTCTGTCTCCAATTCTCGGTGTAATGTGTTCTTTGGTCTTTCTCTTCTCCTTTGGCCTTCGGAATTCCATGTAAGGGCTTGTCTTGTGACGCAGTTGGGTGCTTTTCTCAAAATGTGTCCTGTCCAATATGTGTTCAGTAGGAATTATTAACTTATAATTAAAAATCATGATGATTTTCTTGAAGCCTATATGACAAAATTGTAAGAATTTATTTTGTATATTCTGTTCTTCATTATTCTAATTACTTATTTATATATATTTACAGCACTCATAAGTAGCATACAATTAATGACAAAATATTTTTTATACCTCTCAGTGTACTATCATAATGATATCTGGTCAATTGAATTGGTACGAATTACTGCGCATACAATTCCAGCAAAACATTCAAGGTTAAGAAAGAAGGAGCTATCTGGATAACGAGACTACTGAGGATTTGTGTAGATGTGTTTTGATACGTGTATTGACATAAATTAAGAGTATTTTGAAGGAATTAAGTATTATACATCCTGAATTTTGTAAACCACTCAGTTAGTCATGATCAATATTGAAATTAGTACATACGTCTGTCAGCCCAAGTTGCTGTACTGTATAATAACAATAAGATAAAAATGATAAGATGAATAAAAATCTATATATTATTAGTATCAGTGGTGGTGAAAAAGCTTAAACAATGGGGAATATGGCTCCAAAAGAGTGTATCAATGTAAGAAACAAAAAGGTATAAATAAATATTCGAGTTGCAGAACAGAACGTTTAATTCACCCTTTGTTTTCAGTTTGTGTGATGACAAAGACCAGTCCTGTAGTAACATTTTGCACTTACAGTCAGAGATCATTAAAAAAATGCTAACACTGTTACTCAAGGCAATCAGAAGCCCGGGTCAATTAAGGTTCTATACCACACAGGACTGTTTCAGTTGAGTATTTTAAGTGGACAAGTGAATATCCTAGTAGGACATCAATACCTTGAAAGAAAGTAGGTGCTATCTCTTTAACGAAATCCAATAAAAATCCAGATTAAGGACAGTTTTGGTCAAAATCATTTGTTTTTGTATGGTGCCGTTGAGATTGGTCCATTTGTAGTTTTATCACTTGAAGTTTCCAGTCCAAATGATTGTACTTCATAAGCTCTGACTCAACCAGTAGTGTCCAAGTGGAGCCATTCTGGTACACCCACTCACTTTTGCTTCAAATCAGATATAGCATTTTCAAATTCCCCAGACGTGAGGGATTTTTATTAGTCACCAACTAAATTGTCTCAGTAAGAAAAGGCAAGCCAAGGGCATCTGGAAGGTCAACAAATTGTTCCTTAAATTTTCTACTCATAAATCCATTTGTGTTGCTTGAAATAAGATGGTCTCATAATTTCTAGAGATGGTCTTACTAACAACTTCTTAAAGCTTACCACTTTGAGTAATATGAATAGTTGTCTAATAGTTTAGATTGTTAGAGTATATAACTGCTGTTTTTATTACAGAATGGTAAACATACCGCATTACCCAAGGGTGAAGATTGACTAAGTGCTTAGTTAGATTTACCGTGAACAGACCGCCGAACATTTCATGCTCAAAATGTCTACAGATAGGTTTCATTGTGACATTTTTCTCAGTCCAATATTAGGTGGAGACAAGCATGAGCTAGAAATAAAGTATAACTAGGTTATGGATACATACTTAAGAACGAAGGATAGCTTTTAATGGAACCTGTTTATTGATGATGGTACATATGAAAGAAGCCAAACGCAGAAGAGAACGATTCATATTAGAAAATAAATAAGTAATCTAGTATTGAATAAGATAACGTCAAGCACTGCCGAAGGTAAAGGGAAGTGGTTTTCCCTTTCTAGTTTCCTACACTGTGGTAGAAGCGTTTCTATTAAGGTAACTCAAAAGTAGACTGTTTTAAAGGTAGTCTTGAATAACTGGGACCATGATTAGAGAAAACAAAAGATAACTACTTGATGCTGATCATCTAGAGGTATTTGAGCTCAGTTAACTTATCACATGAACAAAGAAGTTATAATCGTTTATTGATTAATAATTAGATGAATATCTTTTATAAATGACATTTCTTCACACCATATAAATAAATTTTCGAATGTTATCTATATAGAATAAATACAAACATAATCCCCTAAGATGAAACTAAAAAATATGACAAAACCTTTATTATTACAAATTATTATCAATGCACTGACTCATTTTATCGGAAGGGGGTTTTGTGGACATTTTAGTAATTTTATATAGTTGAAATCATAAAGACATCACTGAAGACATTGGTGAATGGTTGCTCGATTTCGTGGATTGGTTGAAGTTAAACATTAACACCGTTGGATGCCGGCCAACTCAGTGGTCTAGTGGTTGAGCGCTCGCGCGCGAGACTGATAGGTCCTAGGTTCAGATCTCGCGAGGCTGGATCGTGGATGTGCATTGCTGGGGAGTCCCACAGTAGGACGAAACGGCCGTTCAGTGCTTCCAGGTTTTTCATAGTGGTCTAGCTTCAACTGACTCATAATTTCAACTATACAGAAGTTTGATTTTTTTAATTTCTTTATTCTTGGTCTTCGAGATTATGTTAATGAGATAGTTTAAGGAAGGTAAAGAGACTTTTAGAATTACATAATTCATCACTAAGAATTCAATATTATTGGTACATAATTTCTATGATTACTTTAACTGAAGTAATTAAAATAAATTTCCTTCAAGCATTCGTTGCATTCTCAGTAAAGAGAGATAAAACTGTTTTTCAGACAAATATCATAGTCACAATGTAAAGATGTTACAAGAATATAACAAATGTTAAAACGTTCTTTCATAGTTGAAAGCGTGAGTCAATTGAAGCTAGACCACCATCGGAAACTTGGAAGCACTGGACGGCCGTCTCGTCCTATTATGGGATTCCTCAACAGTGCGCATCCACGATCCCACACTCGCGAGATTCGAACCCAGAACCTACCAGTCTCAAGCTAGAGCCCTTAACCAATAGACCACTGAGCTAGGCGGCATCCAACGGTGTTCTTTACAATATACTCAATAATGCTTCGATGCAATTATTCCGAATTCATAGAACAGTTTAATTGTCACTGAAGCGTTATATCACATAAGAGTTGTATGAAGTAAGTAAATCTCTTTGTAAAACAATTTCCAAACAATAAAAATAATGGATTCATGTGTTGTTTGCTTGTATCTTCCCATTGTCGTTTAAGACTGCAATCGATCAGTCTCCCATTGGCATATATGCATCCTGTACGAATTTCTTCGATATTGCTTTAAGTTACAAGCGAATGGTACTTGGTTCGAGTCTTGAAGTGAACATCAACTCTGTGATGCAAGCACATCCAGCTGATGAGTCCCAAATAGGACGAAAGGTGCGTACTGGATTCCACTGCTAGCCACTATCCATCTTTACCTAATAAAAGTATTGCTTTCGTTTATCCTCAAATATATTGAAGCAATAATGAAGTGAACAAAAACTTAAGTATGGTAAACCAATTTCTGATTTTATGCAAAATTAAACAGTGTCTTTGTAAAACATGAAAATCATACATTAAATAAATCATTTATCTATCTTCCTTTAGTTTTCTTTTACATACTCCATCATTCTTTCAGTTCTGTTGTTATTCCGAATTACTCTCTGTTTTCTTTCTTTTCCTCTTAATTTTAATCTTCTTCTAGTATGCAATCCACCTCTAATTCCTGCTATATACTACTTATCTCTGTCCACAGCACAACATGTTTTACAATTACAACATGCGTATTTAACAAAACATTCACAAAATATACATGTATATTCAATGTAAAAAGCAATGAATTATTGATTTCGTTATACATATGCATATGAATTACTTGCCTAAAGAATAATTTCATGTTTATGTATTTCAAAATTATGACATTTATGATTAAGTTTACATGCCTAAACAAGACAAGGAATCATGACTATCAGTATGGAGTTGTGAAGATTGTTAAGTTTTTGATTGATATTATGAATCGATCGATATGGATTGATTGAAGTTAGACATCAACACCATTGGATGTCGGCTGAATGGTCTAGGGATTAAGTGTTCACACGAGAGATCGAAGGTCCTGGGTTCGGATCCCACGTGCGAGGTCGTGGATATGCATTGATGAAGAGTCCCACACTAGGACGAGACAACCGTCCAGTGCTCCCAGGTTTTCATTGGTGGTCTAACATATATCGATTCATGATCTCAATCGGAATTATGGTTAATTTACATTAGTTATGAAAACTAAAATCTTTACAACTACAATGTGTATCAAATGACAACTCTTCATTTATGTCAAATGTCAAGTTTTAACAAAAAACTTTAATTCAAATACATAAAGTTGATAACATACATTAGATTTCACTTGTTTTTTTGTTTCAGAGAAATATATGGATTCTGTTCAAGTTCTAAAGGAATTCCACATTGCAACAAAACACTTATTTGGATTCATTTTGTATTGTTTGTTTGGATCTTCCTATTGTTGTTTAGGATTGCGATTGATCAGTCTCTTATTGACATATATGCATCTTGTACGGATTTCCCCGATATCGCCTTAAGTCACGAGCGAATGGTACTTGGTTCGAGTCTCTGAGTGAACATCAACTCTGGGATGCAGATATATCCAGATGATGAGTCCCAAATAGGACGAAACGCACATCAGTGATTGCATTGCTGGCCACCATCCATCTTTGCTTATAAACACTTATTTGGTTCAGTCTGAATTTTAGTGGTTTTCTAATTAGTATCACTCGATGAATAAAATTATCTCGCAATCCTTTTACTCTATGAGAGTACCTGGCATTTACTCGTACTCTGTTTCCAAAAAAGTTACAAAACATTGTAGCCATTAATTCACTGTAATAAACTAATCAACTAAATAATAGTCATGCACTCCCTATCGTATGACATTGGAATAAGTTTGTGAAGTCCTAAACAAAATTTAAGGCCGATGAAATCCAACTGCTTTATAAGCGATCAGGTTACGTACTGACGAAATTGGGTGGTTGTCTCCTTGTGTCGATAACTGACTAAAGTTTGTTTTGATTTCGTGTAGTATTTTTGGTACCATTGTTCAAGGATTCAAACCTAAGATGAAACAACTATACAACACTACATGATTTTCATGTGTTATCCGGATATTACTAATCAGTGATAGAAGATAACTGAAAATCAAATCAATCTCCCCAAGCTAAACTTATCAAACTGTTTTGTAACATCTAATAGTTCTTAAAACACATGGAGGAAAACTTCTTTAAACATTGAACTATTAGTTTCTTAAGCAGGACTTAACCAGGTTATCAAAATGCCTTATTAAATCCACCAACGTTTAAATAGTATATTTGTCCATTGATCTCGAAAATAGTTAATAAGTCAAAAGTCCAGTCGTGTATGAATGAATGCAAACTGTCGGCAGGCCAGAAAACTTGGACGAAAGAGATGTCCGGTATCTCATCAGTTTCAATAGTTTCTTCCCACTGTTCTCATTTTACAGTAAAAGTCATCTACAAATAATACTATATTCACCGATAAATCATAGTTACAGATAGATGCTATGCATGATAATCGACGAAACGGACGTCCAATCTTTCCAGGTTTTCAATGGTGGTCTAGCATAGATCGACTCATGAACTCAATTATTAAGAAAGATATGTAACAGATTAAGGTTGTATTAAATAACTAATTTAGTTCACTGTTCATTTCCTATTAATTTCATTGAGTTAGAGTAAATTCAGTGGTTGACAAGTTTAAGTCCCGTTTACGGCTACAAATAACACTTAAAATCCTCTGAAATAAGTGTTATTGCAAACTATCTCATAAATATGAATTTCCATATCATTCTCACTTTCCTGTAGCCCTATATGCCCATAGAATTTACAATAGTATGGTGTATTACATCTTATAAAAATAATCCTCTTTCACATAGAAATCGTTGTAACCAAACTAAATCCCTATCTATTATCCGTTATTAAATAACCATAACTCATCTATGTATTGATTCTCTTATTCATCAGGTTTTACAAGGTCTGGTTAGTTCACTTACAAAAGTAAGTGTTGAGTTTATACCTAATACTGTTAGAATAATAGCGATTTATTGAATAACCATTCACAAGTATATACACTAAGCCAGATATACATTATTTTATCAGAATACCCTTTATCGAAAGCTTTTAGTTTAGTCCAAGTACAAAAAAATATTCAAGTTTAAATTTAGTACAATTTAATGTTTACTGATGTTTTGCTAAGTAACCTCTTGATTTAACTGTGTCGAGCCACCTAGACTAGTGGCCACATTGCAACTTGATCGTTAGCATTCGATCTGCGATAAGAAGGACTTGACACACATGACAATGATCACACCCAGTGATCAATCAATTGTACTTTGTCAACTATGTACATCATGTATAATCTTGACTTACTAACGACTTAACTAAATCAGACCCTCATTTTCATTGGTAACGTTTGTAAAATAGTCAAATTTTAATAGATCGTTTCTTTTTTACGATACTTTTAAATATTTCATACAATTACTTCCATTTATAAATTTGACTAAAACAAAAACAACAGAATAACAAGAATTAATAATAATAATATATTCTGAAAATAATATTTACAGAATTCACACCAGTTTACAGGCATGATCAAATTGATATAAAAATCAACATTTAATGTAGAGAACAAACATGAAATATAAGAAAGTTTTATGTTTGCTGGTTTAGTAATTGATAAGTAGTTTATATATGGCATATATCACGGCAAGCCAATGCAACACCAGGGAACTTGTCATTTTTTCTTAAGTGGATAGCCTGATGATTTATGAACGTTGTTCTGTAAGGTTATTTCCAGTGCCAGAGCAAGTTATTGATAATTATCTACAACTAGAGAAAGTAAGATAAAAGCAAAGAGCACGGAACAACAAAACAATGATAGCAAGTAAGAGGTTAAACATTTAAAGTTCCGATAATCTCACTTGTGGAGTAAGATACACTTACAGGCGCTAGAGCATTTAATGCATTTTCAGAAGAGCAATAGGCATTAATGGATCGAACAAACAATGGGAGAGAGTTTAACGTACGGATCGTTTGAGGTAGATTATTTCAGAGCCTAGAAAACTTACAGGTAAAGTAATTCATATAGAGAGAAGATCTAGAATATGTTTGTTTCGCTAAAGACAAGGAGTTACGAATGTCGTAATGTGAAGCTTTAGCATATTGAATCGCCTGGCTGGATGTGCAGGATAGTTTGTTAAGTATTTTGAAAAAGAAGATAAGGTTAAATTTGAGTCTCCTCTTCCATAAAGGGTCAAGCCCTAGTTTACTACACCTAGAATTATATGTCAAGACACTATCAGTTCCAAGAGTACGAAGTGTAAATCGTCTCTGCACTGATTCAAGTCTTAATTTATCCTTTATGCGCGTGCTACTAAGGAGAAACGCGCAGTATTCGAGGAGTGGTCGAACACAGACTTTGTACATTATAATACGAGATTCGCTGTTATGAAGGTTTCGAGTTATGTAACCTATATGGCGTTGAGACTTGGACGTTTGTTTCATTATCTGTTCAGTAAACGACAAGTCGTCGGAGTACCTAAGTCCTAGATCTACTAATGTGTGTAACCTAGATAACACTTTACCATTTGTGGTAAGATCGAGGTTGAGTGATGTATCACCGAAGCATAACTATCCACATTTAGCTGTATTAAGCTCCAGTTGCCATTTCGAGCACTACTGTGCTACCTTGTTAAGCTCCGTGCTGATACAATTTTGAATATTGCTCAGCTCATGTGGAGAAAATGAGTACACCACCTTAAGATCGTCTGCATACAAAAGGGACTTACCCTAGCACTAATACTAGATATCCTTGGCTACGAAGAGAATAGACTAAATTAAAGAAGTCAAAATGACATGTCATACAAGATCGATTTTTAAGAAATCCATGTTGCGAATCATCAATAAATTGTTCAGTCAATAAATAGTTGGGTAGTTCGTCACTAATAATTTTTTCCATAATCCTAGAGATAACTGGAGTAATATTTATTGGCCGATAGTTGTTCATGTCAGTCTTATCTCCGGATTTGTAACGTGGTATGATGTACGCGGTTTTCCAATGGTCAGGATAAGAGCCTGATTCTATAGAGAGAGTAAACAGCTTAAGGAGAAGAAGTGGAATATCTAAAGGTTCCTTGTCACCTACTTACAACCTAAAGATTATCATTGTTATTATTAGCTTTATTCAATATTATATTTTTGGCACAATAAAGAATTATCAGCATATAGTATTTCATTGAGTTTACGTTTCTTATTTCTTGATCGATCCTGACGATAAATATTGAACGATCGCCAATTAGATGTTAACATTTCAGGGATCGATATCTGAATAATGTACATTCTTTTCAATTCATATTGCCAGCCATCACGATATCTCCGATTGTACATTTTTGTAACTTGTACAGCGAAAGGTCGTAAAGTTTTCACAAACTTACCTGAATAGGTTATGCAATTAATTGACTTAGTGATCTGTTAAAACATACAAGGAAACAGATAACTTGTTGAAATATCTAGATGGCAGGAACAGGTAGCTCAGATATTCAAGCAGGCCACCCGTATTATTATTATAATTAACATGATTGTATTAATCATTAACAATCGGTGTACATACTTTATATCATGACATCATAACATAGTATTGAATAACATAAAGAGCAATAAGTATGGGAAAACGAAAAGAGATGTTAGAGTCTTAAATAATGTAAATATTTATAGTTTGAATATAAGAACATTCTAGAAGAAATAGCTAAGAACATTATAACAGAATTATTTAGAAATAGGACATTATTGTCATAGTTATGTAACTATCAAAACAAAATGGACCAACTGAGTACGGATGAGATAGGAAGTAAAAATCAACAACTAGTATCATGAAAAGTAGAATAGTTCAACAAACCTTTATAAATGAATTCACCACTGCAAGACAAGATTGATAACTGAATCTTTCTGATTATAGAGTTTTGGAGATTGTTGAACGTTATTGAAATTATCAACCTATCAGTGTTAGGCCACCATTGAAAACATGGATGCACTGGATGGTCATTTTGTCCTAGTTTGAGACTCCTCACTAATGGGTATCCATGATCCCACACGGGAGACCCAAACAATGGAAGATTGTTATGTAGTGTCGTAGATTGTTTGTGGTTAGACGTAAACACTGGTGGATTCCCACTCAACAATCTAGAGGTTAAGTGTTCAC
The DNA here is from genome assembly GCF_000237925.1 of Schistosoma mansoni. Lineage (NCBI taxonomy): Eukaryota > Metazoa > Platyhelminthes > Trematoda > Strigeidida > Schistosomatidae > Schistosoma > Schistosoma mansoni. Next base: position 3,809,231 of record NC_031498.1, on the reverse strand, counting down.
ACCCAAGACACCAGGTCCTGTGTTCGATTCCTGTGTACAGAATCGTAGATGTTCACTGGAGAGAAGTCCTATACTAGGTTGAAATGACCATCTAGTGCTTCTGGGTTTTCAATGGTGATCTGACATTTATCTGTTCCTGATTTCAAGTGAATCTTTTTAGATACATAAATTTGGTTTAAGTCTTTTTCTTACAATTACTTCAACAAATCGTATTAAATTTGTTGTTTTCTATTGATTATCTTAAAGAAATTTGAGACATCAACACTATGGTCACTGTCAAACAGATGGCATATAATCGCACTGCCGAAAACGTGTTATCATTTCAGTCAAAGCTATTTTTATAAATATAACTATAACATTGTGTAGATATTATAAATGATAAACAGAATTATTCCCCTAACTTATCATCTTCCTTTTGCCAGTTGAACTAATGATTATAAAAATCATTGTCTAAAACCTTCTCATCATCATACTGTAGCGAATTAGAATACGAGTGGAGACAATCAAATGTACAAAATTACAGACTATCTAACTAAAATCTGACAACCATACAGTAAACAATTAATTTGCCAAATAACAATCAATTGTCTCAATCTTAACTGTTCCTTCTGCAAATATCAGTCCATCTTCTCTGATTTCATTGTTCATGTATTTTCATACCAATTGCGTTCCATTCGGGTTCTTTTCTTATCAATCTTCTACTGAAATACATTCAATGCCTGACCATTACCATATACTACTTATGTGAATATAAGTAACCCATACCACAATATTAATAGTGATATTTATCATAGTAAATTGTTCACTATCTTATTAAGGTCAGGATAAATTCTCACTAAGAGAAATGTTTAACGGCTCAACTACTATAAACAAAGAAAACTCAGAAGGGGTTTTTGTGGAGATTTCAGTATTTTCATAGTTGATAGCATGAGTTAATTGAAGCTAGACCACCAAGGAAAACCTGGAAGCACTGGACGGCCGTTTTGTCCTATTGTGGTGGTCTAGCTGGTGATCTATCTTCAATAGACTCATGCTTTCAACTATGAAAATACTAAAATCTCCACAAAATCCCCTTCTGATAATAATAATCATATGCTCACTAGTGACTGACTTCAAGAGATATTTCCTTGAGTTCTAGTGGAAAGC
>NC_031498.1:3801120-3807885 GCF_000237925.1 Schistosoma mansoni | reverse complement strand
CTCTTTCATAGTTGTCGTGATGTTGGATCTCTCTGATCGGTAGCTTCATTGCTCCTGGCTCCAGTTGTAGTTGATCAGTGCCTAATTCCTTGGTATGGCCGAGTGTGGGGTGAGTCCTCTCATCGTCTTGCAATCTTCTCACATGCGCCCGTGCAGTTCTTCCAGGTTCTCGATGGGGTCTAGCTTCGGTTGACTCATGATTTCAACTGTGAAAATATAATGATTTTATCAAATTAATGAAAAACAAATGATCAATAATTTTTCTTCCGGTCATTACCAGAATTAATGTTATGAATTTAAAAGGTCGTCGCCAATTTGTTGTGATCTTATGCCTGGCTTTTTACCACGTCATTTATTCACCAATCCAAATACGACTTTTCCAATCTTAGCACTGCGCCCGAACAATGACGTTCGACTGGTTTGAGCAGTCTAGCGTCCTTACTGGTCCTTTATCGTCCTAGCCCTTCCAGTTGAGTTCAAAACACTAATTACAGCTTCTGTTATAAGAAATATTTATATCAAGCATACTTGGTTTATATACCAGACAGACAGACCGTATCACACCATAATGTATGCATATATCTGATTGAACGAATGAATTTCGGAATAATGTACTTTTCTATTAATTGCTCATAGACAATATCTATCATAATTGTATCAAATTAATGAAAAACAAATGATCAATATTTTTTTCTTCTGGTCATAAGAATGTGTAAATGTCAGAATATTTTTTTACATAATGGAATTGAATCCATATAGGAATTAAATCATTTCAATGGTTAGTATAGAATACTATGAAGATTATCGAGTTTCGTAATATTCATCATGAATTTATCTTAGTTAAGCAGATACTGAAAACTCGGATCTCTTACAGGAAGCCGTGAACACTGAAGTTTAACCATACATTGCGTCAGAGAAAATATCTCGAATGGTAATGGTTGATGGTTACGCAATATCACAAATCGGTTGTAATAAGAAATGTATACAAATTCAGTGTTTTAAATGGTTAAGTCCTCCTAAGAGAGCTGAAATTACTTCATTCGATCCCCCTGAAAGATCATGGATACATACAGTTGAGGTGTCACACACTAGGTTAGAGCAGGTATTCAATTCTTCCTAGTTTTCCTTGATTTCAACTGAAATTTAATAGTATTTTTCTCACATAAAAGGATTCCCTTACTTTAATTTCATGATGAAATGTGGGTAAGCTTTGGGTGTTTGATTTGTATATTTTCTAACATCCTATTAATGAAAGTTGATTTTCAGTCTTATAACTTATTAATTAATTTAATGTTTCAAGTAGAATTGGATAGTAGATGGTAGGGAGATGCAAAACGCACGTTTCTTCCTGTTTCGTACTAGTCAAATGTATGTACCTGAACCGCTGATGCTTGGACATGGACTAGAACCCAGTACCCTTATCTATGAATTCTTAACATATTGTTCGGCTTAAAATTTTCATGTGTACATACAAATATTACTATATATAAGAGTAGTCTGATGAAAATCTGCTTTTGGAAACAGTATTTTACGCTTATATGAGCCGTTCTAATTTACAAAATGGAAATTCTTAATATTTTTAAAATTAAACAAAGTCGAAAATTTCGAAAGCCTAACAGTAACTGTGTGAAACATGTATTCTGGAAGCACAGGTTAAGTACAATGGAATTCCATAAATAACTTGTTAGGATACGATGACCAGTAACTATTGAATGTGTCATGTTTACTTATTTATTTATTTAAACACATGAATATTGGTACAATGAAGCACCAGATAAATATGCGCCACACAAATCTCATTTGATTTTTGTGAGGGCTGCGATACTGTCCAGGTGCCCAGACTGAAGCAAGTGGTTTTCGTAGGGGGCCACACCTTGGGCTTTTGACCTAAAGACCTGATCCACAAGGCAGTGGAGCATCGTGAGGAGATGCAGTCCCATGGTGGCCGGTGACCAACGATTGGTTCATACGCCATTTGTTCCATCAGGATACTGGAGCCCATGTGCACCATTGGTTTGGAATCAGGGTTTTTCAACTCCTCTAGGTGAACGCACCGTGTCCACCAACCCGGTTAAAGCACCGGACATTCGCTTTTCGCCCTCTCAATTTCGTAAACAACACCGGGGCCACGAGAAGGCAGTGAGTAGGACTTCCCTGGCAGAGACTATATATTTGAGTGGCCATGTGAGAGCATTTGGAGAGGGAGAGCGGACTCTCCCCACTCTCGGCCATACCAGGGCATTTGGGGGCACAGTTATTTTACTTACAGACGTTATACCAGCACAAACAATCGTGTAGTCGCATTATTTTAATGCTTCGTTTTACATACTTGAATAATCATTGAAAATGTAGCATGTCATACACAAAACTCCTCAGTTTTTGACTTATTCACATCTATTCTGATTATTTATTTAAGTTTCGATAATGCAATGAGAAGACGAAGTTTATCAGAATTATGTGATATATTAGCGAAATACATTTCGAACAATCTGATCACACATATACTTGTTAAGACATTTTTATATGAAAATTAATAGGTCAACTAGACAGGTTAAGGTAAGAAAATAAATAAAGTACACAAAAACAATGTGATGACTACTCTGGATAATAAATAAGCATTACCAGGGTAGGTTAAGGGTAAGAACAAATTGTTTTTGAACACATAAAGGGGGTTTCAATTCCCGTATAGCCAAGGCTTCAATAAACCTTAGTATACGTCCTTGAAGGCTTTTGTACAACACTACAAACGCTGATTTGATGTCAACCTTATGACCAGTTTCAACTAAATGTTTCGCAATGGAGGAAGATGTTTGTCTATCCTGTGATCTTATTTGACCATTCGAATTCATTTGGTTCTGTAGCCATTTAGGTATGTGAATGGCTATGTGTACAGAAGAAATATCTCCAACCCCTTCTCCTCTCTTGGCCAACCACAAGGCCAATTAATCAATAGTAATCCTAGCTAATATCTTTTTTCCTTCAAATCTCATGTTTGAAAATAATTTCATATGATCTTATTACTCCATCTTACTTCCTTCTATTTTTCTAGCTTCAAAACTTTTTTGATTTTTTGTTATTATCATACTGAAGATACCACTGGTATTGTGGTTTGACAACACTTTACCAGTAACACCTTCTATAATCGAATCGCGCCCACCCACTTAAATCAAAAGTCAGAAGCGAGGAGGTTGAAAGATATATTTGATGGGTTATCAGTATATCGAGAAGTGACTGATCTAATCTGGTTAGTAATCGTATGAGATGTTGCGCACGCCGTTCTAAAACGTGATCTGGTGCGGATACATGACTGAGCGCCTTCAGCTAAATGAGTACATTAAAACTAATGTGGTCAGCATCCAATGTCGAACACTTACAGAGCTATTGATTTTGGGGATTTATTTACAGCCACAATACTATACTACTTCTTTTCTATACAACTCATCAATATATTCATGCCGTACAAATTCAATATGATAACTTGTATTATGTTTTACATCATCTACAACTGACTTTATATTTATTAATCAATAACCTTGTAGAAACTAGTTATTATTAACCCTAGTGTATAATAATGAATATATACTATCATTAATTCTTTGCCGAATCAAAACAGATAATGTAAGTTAGATTCACAACAACAACAACAACAAAATATCTGTACCTAGTTTTAATCTTTTTTTTAAAAATAAATCATTCAAAACATTTGTCTTCTTTAAAACATGTTTACCTTAAATGGTTATTTCTATTTTACATATGATAACAAGAAAATCATTATTAAAAACAAAACTTTCCAACTTAAATAGATGTATTTTCATAGTTGAAATCGTGAGTCAGTTGAAGCTAGACCACCATCGAAAACCTGGAAGCACTGGACGGCCGTTTTGTCCTATTGTGGTGGTCTAGCTGGTGATCTATCTTCAATAGACTCATGCTTTCAACTATGAAAATACTAAAATCTCCACAAAATCCCCTTCTGATAATAATAATCACATGCTCACTAGTGACTGACTTCAAGAGATATTTCCTTGAGTTCTAGTGGAAAGCAGTGGCCAGTGGAGTTCTACCAAGTCTGTTGTAGAGATATCAGCTCACTGAAGACAATTGGTGAACGGTTTCTCAAAATCGTGGATTGGTTGAAGTTAGACATTAACACCGTTGGACGCCGCCTAGCTCAGTGGTCTATCGGTTAAGGGCTCCGGCTCGAGACTGGTAGGTCCTGGGTTCGAATCTCGCGAGTGCGGGATCGTGGATGCGTACTGCTAAGGAGTCCCATAGTAGGACGAAACGGCCGTCCAGTGCTTCCAGGTTCTCGATGGTGGTCTAGCTTCGATTGACTCATGATTTCAACTGTGAAAATATAATGATTTTATCAAATTAATGAAAAACAAATGATCAATAATTTTTCTTCCGGTCATTACCAGAATTAATGTTATGAATTTAAAAGGTCGTCGCCAATTTGTTGTGATCTTATGCCTGGCTTTTTACCACGTCATTTATTCACCAATCCAAATACGACTTTTCCAATCTTAGCACTGCGCCCGAACAATGACGTTCGACTGGTTTGAGCAGTCTAGCGTCCTTACTGGTCCTTTATCGTCCTAGCCCTTCCAGTTGAGTTCAAAACACTAATTACAGCTTCTGTTATAAGAAATATTTATATCAAGCATACTTGGTTTATATACCAGACAGACAGACCGTATCACACCATAATGTATGCATATATCTGATTGAACGAATGAATTTCGGAATAATGTACTTTTCTATTAATTGCTCATAGACAATATCTATCATAATTGTATCAAATTAATGAAAAACAAATGATCAATATTTTTTTCTTCTGGTCATAAGAATGTGTAAATGTCAGAATATTTTTTTACATAATGGAATTGAATCCATATAGGAATTAAATCATTTCAATGGTTAGTATAGAATACTATGAAGATTATCGAGTTTCGTAATATTCATCATGAATTTATCTTAGTTAAGCAGATACTGAAAACTCGGATCTCTTACAGGAAGCCGTGAACACTGAAGTTTAACCATACATTGCGTCAGAGAAAATATCTCGAATGGTAATGGTTGATGGTTACGCAATATCACAAATCGGTTGTAATAAGAAATGTATACAAATTCAGTGTTTTAAATGGTTAAGTCCTCCTAAGAGAGCTGAAATTACTTCATTCGATCCCCCTGAAAGATCATGGATACATACAGTTGAGGTGTCACACACTAGGTTAGAGCAGGTATTCAATTCTTCCTAGTTTTCCTTGATTTCAACTGAAATTTAATAGTATTTTTCTCACATAAAAGGATTCCCTTACTTTAATTTCATGATGAAATGTGGGTAAGCTTTGGGTGTTTGATTTGTATATTTTCTAACATCCTATTAATGAAAGTTGATTTTCAGTCTTATAACTTATTAATTAATTTAATGTTTCAAGTAGAATTGGATAGTAGATGGTAGGGAGATGCAAAACGCACGTTTCTTCCTGTTTCGTACTAGTCAAATGTATGTACCTGAACCGCTGATGCTTGGACATGGACTAGAACCCAGTACCCTTATCTATGAATTCTTAACATATTGTTCGGCTTAAAATTTTCATGTGTACATACAAATATTACTATATATAAGAGTAGTCTGATGAAAATCTGCTTTTGGAAACAGTATTTTACGCTTATATGAGCCGTTCTAATTTACAAAATGGAAATTCTTAATATTTTTAAAATTAAACAAAGTCGAAAATTTCGAAAGCCTAACAGTAACTGTGTGAAACATGTATTCTGGAAGCACAGGTTAAGTACAATGGAATTCCATAAATAACTTGTTAGGATACGATGACCAGTAACTATTGAATGTGTCATGTTTACTTATTTATTTATTTAAACACATGAATATTGGTACAATGAAGCACCAGATAAATATGCGCCACACAAATCTCATTTGATTTTTGTGAGGGCTGCGATACTGTCCAGGTGCCCAGACTGAAGCAAGTGGTTTTCGTAGGGGGCCACACCTTGGGCTTTTGACCTAAAGACCTGATCCACAAGGCAGTGGAGCATCGTGAGGAGATGCAGTCCCATGGTGGCCGGTGACCAACGATTGGTTCATACGCCATTTGTTCCATCAGGATACTGGAGCCCATGTGCACCATTGGTTTGGAATCAGGGTTTTCCAACTCCTCTAGGTGAACGCACCGTGTCCACCAACCCGGTTAAAGCACCGGACATTCGCTTTTCGTCCTCTCAATTTCGTAAACAACACCGGGGCCACGAGAAGGCAGTGAGTAGGACTTCCCTGGCAGAGGCTATATATTTGAGTGGCCATGTGAGAGCATTTGGAGAGGGAGAGCGGACTCTCCCCACTCTCGGCCATACCAGGGCATTTGGGGGCACAGTTATTTTACTTACAGACGTTATACCAGCACAAACAATCGTGTAGTCGCATTATTTTAATGCTTCGTTTTACATACTTGAATAATCATTGAAAATGTAGCAAGTCATACACAAAACTCCTCAGTTTTTGACTTATTCACATCTATTCTGATTATTTATTTAAGTTTCGATAATGCAATGAGAAGACGAAGTTTATCAGAATTATGTGATATATTAGCGAAATACATTTCGAACAATCTGATCACACATATACTTGTTAAGACATTTTTATATGAAAATTAATAGGTCAACTAGACAGGTTAAGGTAAGAAAATAAATAAAGTACACAAAAACAATGTGATGACTACTCTGGATAATAAATAAGCATTACCA
>NC_031498.1:3798798-3800920 GCF_000237925.1 Schistosoma mansoni | reverse complement strand
CTAGTCTCGTGCCAGAGCGGGGTCGTGGATGCGCACTGCTGAGGAGTTCCATAATAGGACGAAACGGCCGTCCAGTGCTTCCAGGTTCTCGATGGTGGTCTAGCTTCAACTGACTCATAATTTCAACTATGAAAATACTGAAATCTCCACAAAACCCCTTCTGAACTTAAAGAAATGCATAGTCAGCTTAGATAAATTGTTTTTCTTTTTTTTAATAAGAAAACTGTATCTTTTATCGTTTTATTCAAATTATCAATTAATTAAGCTGTATAACAACCTCAATAGATGTAATCCCAAGGTAATCAGTGACTAAAGTAGATTTGCATGCTATTCGATCCCTTAGAATTCTAAAACCCATGTTAACTACTGGTTTCGAATTTAGGTATAATAAATTTCTGAATCGAACATACTTTATCATCCATCTCAATTTCATACCTGACTATATGTCTTCCTAATCTCTCTTTAGAAAAAGTACTCTAGTCACTTAATAGCACTTTCCTAACAGATGCTATCCATGCACGAATATGTGAGAATATGTCAGGGTGAAATGGGTTTTCTCATCTAAGTTATAACACGATGTTGTGCTGCAGATGATAGCTGTTTAGGGTTAAGACATCATACCTCGTTAAAGCCTTCTTTTTGTATCCCTAAGCATCATGTGGGCCAGTGGTTTGAGACGTTATCTATTATAGTCATAAATGAAAGCTAATTAAGGTGTGGCCTTGGCTTTTTATTTCATTCTTTAAATAAGCGAGATGAACTTTTTTAGCAAAATAAAAATTATCCTATTAATTTTTTAGTTTAAAGTGTATTCTTTGAGTAAGTTCTGATTTTATTCATTTATTTACTGAGTAGCTTTAACCATAAATTTGGTTGAACAATCACGGCTAAGTCATTAATATTAACTTTATGATACCAAATGATTTTAGGGCAATACACAAGCTTAACTTGAATAACCAATTCCATACTAAAAATCGTTACGTTTGGCAGACATAACAGCCGTCCGATTAAATTTGATTGACAGTAGTTTAGTTTTCACTATGTAAACTTGTAAAAGTTGTTCTTTCATCGAAGAGACAACTAACATGAGACCAAGATAAGTAAGAAATTAACTGTTATGATGTAGCAAATCAGTTTGTTTTTGTTCATAAACACCTTATCCAGTTTCTAATTTAGTTAAAATTACCAAGTTATAGTACTCATACCTGAACTTTATGTCTAGATCAATGTTTTACTTTAGATGACTAATTTACATTTTAACTAAGGACAGTTCTACAAATCTTTACTTATAAAAGAATCTAAGATCACAAAAATTAAAGCAACCGTTGAAAACCAGAAAGAACTTAACGACTGTTTCCTCCTAGTAGTAGGTCCCTAGCAGCGCCCTTCTACGACCCCAACGCGATTAAGCCTGAAAACTTCAGGTATCACAGCGATAGTTTAACAATTAGATAAGACATTAAAAAATTGGGTTTCTAAATTTAGGAGTCATCTAAAGAGATGATGCATTGAAAATATCACTCCTCAAATCATACAACCGTTTAAGATAGGACCATGAAGAACATAAAGACGATACTAGTGTAGGACCATCCACTAATATATATTTCGCATGAAACGTCATAATTATAGAATTTCTTGTGCTTTCAAAATGACTATGCGAATGATTGCTAAAACAAAAAGACTCCACCAAAAATGGAGAGCTGAGAAATTAGTTACATTCGTAGTAATTTTATATCCAGATTACTAAGTACTTCAGAGGATGTAATATTGATGTAGTATTGATTCTGTGAGCTCATTTGAACCATAAATAAACATAATGAAGTATTCGAAAGATTACGTAGTGTAAACAATAACAATTAAAGAGTGTGTGTGTGTGTGTGGAAATAAATAGCCTTACAAACTTAATAAGTCAACAATGGATTGTAATGTGAAGGGAGTAAGATAATTAAAATGTTTTTGTTACAATAATTAAAGATATTCGAGAAGTTAAATGAAATGAAGTGATGTCAGAAACAATTATGAAAAGATTTATAAGGATATGAGAAATGAATTCAACTATTAAATTACTACAATCTCCACAATACCCCTTTCTGAAAATAAGTAAGGGGTGAGAAGCACTATC
>NC_031498.1:3796721-3798598 GCF_000237925.1 Schistosoma mansoni | reverse complement strand
ATGTTTTAGTAGTTGAGCATAAAGATGTTTGGGTAGATATGTACGTATTCTATACACAACCTGGAGATCAGTATAGTGATCGAACTTCCAATGCGTCAAAAATATGACTATCGGCCGCTGTGAAATGATCTTACTATGTGGGAAAGCTAAAACCAACATTCAGAAACAGAAATTTGTTTTCTGTTTCCATAAGGTATAAACTCTCTCGTCTGATCGATTTCATGTGCGTCTGCCAGTTCATCTGCTCTTTTGCAGTAAGGTACAAAGGTCAGAGGGAAGCGACCACAAGTTCTATTCTTCAACAGTGGCGCTAAACTATTATCACATTTTAACTCCATTGATTCTACATTTGATAGTACTTCTCACCCCTTATTTATTTTCAGAAAGGGGTATTGTGGAGATTGTAGTAATTTAATAGTTGAATTCATTTCTCATATCCTTATAAATCTATTCATAATTGTTTCTGACATCACTTCATTTCATTTAACTTCTCGAATATCTTTAATTATTGTAACAAAAACATTTTAATTATCTTACTCCCTTCACATTACAATCCATTGTTGACTTATTAAGTTTGTAAGGCTATTTATTTCCACACACACACACACACTCTTTAATTGTTATTGTTTACACTACGTAATCTTTCGAATACTTCATTATGTTTATTTATGGTTCAAATGAGCTCACAGAATCAATACTTGAAATTTATGCGTTTTCAGAAATCGACTTGCCTTAGTTTTTTAAATCTAACTTTGATAACGTCATTTTAAGTAATTATTGGAAAGACTAAGTGCAATAACAGAAATTATCTGAATTAAGAGAGACAGTTACTTAAGTCTAGTTTAATAGTTGAACGATGAATATTCTTTTTGATAAATTCTATTCAGGTTCTACAATTATATATCCAAATTATCATTAATAATCTGAAGAGAGTGATGGTCGAATAGCCTTTCTGGGCATTCTCTTAACTGAGAGAGTGGATGAATCATTATAAAGGAACCTAAACAGAAAAAATACATGCTGACCGGGCAGTACACTTATTTCCTTAGCTTTTTACCTCTACCGTACAAACGAAACCTGGTCAAAACCCTTAGTTACTGAATACGCACTATTTTATTAATCACTTATTCGTAATGTCACTTTTTACTTGTGCTTGCGTCGATCTTCAGATGTAAGCGTAGGCTGTAGATGATTACTTCTTATCGTTAATAAAGTCAAATCAATTACTTACTGAAAACAACTTCTAATGCTTCTCTTCTATCTACCACTGTGATTGATAAATAACTCTTGAGGCTATTCACTTTCTAGTACGACAGAAAATGCATTTTTCTACTGAAAATATCGATCATCAGATATTTTCTCCGAAAACGAAACCAGCAATTTATGACTACATTTTAAGATGAGTTCTGTATTTACAGTAAAGCGTAAATATCACAAATTCCATCAACTATCAATCACTATTGTTCAATGCTAAATTGTATACGTCTGTCTATTTACTGCGATTATTGAATGATTTTGAGCTATCTTCCATTCTTATCTGTTGTTTTCTATTATCCATTGATTCGGTGATGAAAGATGAAACGAAGAAAAAAACGTTATCCCAATTAACACTTGAACCTACATTTTATTCGGTTTAATGAAAATAAACATTCAAAAAACTGGACAAAATTTTCTATTAACTGATGAAGTAAATTTTTTTATTGTGATCAAAATGTAAAACTTAAGTCATACAGTTTTTATCATCTTTTGTGAATTAAAAAAAACGGCCATCCAGTGCTTAAAGGTTTTCCATGGTGGTCTAGCTTCAATTGACTCATAATCTCAATGTCTAACTTCAACCAATCCACGAGATTGAGCGACACATCCACCATTGTATT
>NC_031498.1:3767362-3796521 GCF_000237925.1 Schistosoma mansoni | reverse complement strand
ATCAATTTTCTGAGAGGCTGTATAGACAAACGTGAATATCCAAGACCATTTTTCAAATCATTACGCCGTAACCATATTCATCCAAATCATCGGTCTTTGAAACGCCTTACTTTGAATTATGTCGATGAAATTAAGTCTAGAATCCCAGAATTGGAACGGAATATTTCATTACGTTCACACACGTTATTTGATTTGTCAGAAGATCGTTTCAAATTTAAGGATTACATTGATACTGTTAGCAAAAATCGTACGGAAGATGTGACTTTGAAATTAATGAAAAGTTTAAAACAGACGGAGACTCAAGCTTCTTTTCCCGAATCGCCAGAGAAATATGTTTTCAATTATTCAAGCATAACATTATCGACTATTCAGCTACAAGCATTATCCCTTGGTCCTAAATTTTGTAGTACGTCTACTAACATTAATGAATTGAACGCTAAAATCCAGTTTGAAAGTCTTATCCGTCAAACAAATGACCTTATTCCAGTATCTAATAAAGATTTTGAGCATTTCAAAACAACTCTTGTAGACTGTTGTAATCAATATGTAAATAAAATCCCTACAGTTAGTCGCTTACTCACAAAAAAGCATAAATCTCAATTATCTGATCTTTGGAAAAATCATGACTTAGTGTTATGTCGCCCAGACAAGGGTGCAGGAATTGTACTTATGGATCGCCCTGACTATATTTCCAAAATATCTTCGATACTATCTGATCCGGTCAAATTCTCTAAAGAAACCGTCCTAAATGACACAACTGAAAAAACCGAACAGATTCTAATTAAAATCCTAAAGAAGATGAAAGATGAGTTCATTATCAATTGTGACCTCTTTGAACATCTCAAACCATCGGGTTCTGTCGTACCTAGACTATATGGACTCCCAAAAGTTCATAAGAATAATGTCCCTTTACGTCCAATACTTGATATGAACAACTCTCCATATCACTCTATTGCTAAGTGGTTAGTTGACATTTTACAACCTGTTAAAAATCATATCAACAAATACAATGCTCTTGATTCCTTTGAATTTGTCGACTCAATCAGAAATATCAACGTAATGGGTAAGGAAATGCTCTCATTAGATGTCACGTCGTTGTTTACAAATGTTCCTCTCACAGAAACCATTTGTTTTTTATGTGACTATATTGAAAATAATAATCTGGAGATATGTATCCCAAAACACTATCTTAAAGAACTACTCCTACGATGCACGCTCAATGTGCAATTTAAATTTAATGATGGTTTCTATAGACAAACAGATGGAGTTGCAATGGGCTCTCCATTGGGTCCTCTTTTGGCTGACTGTTTCATGGCCAATCTAGAAAATTCAGCACTTCGTCCAATAATCGAGAAATTTCATTTATATAAGAGATATATGGATGATACCTTCATTATTTGTGATGATAACATGGACCACAATGAAATATTAAATATTTTCAATAACTGTCACCCTTCAATTCAATTCACCTTAGAGGCAGAATCGAACCACGAATTCCATTCTTCTTGATGTCCATTTGCAAAAGATTGCCTGAAATGGTTATTTACAAAGATCTATGCTATAGAAAACCCACTTGGAATGGACAATACACGAATTTCCTAGTTGGGTTCCCTGAGTCGAAAGAGGAACTTAATTCACTCTTTATCATCTAGGATTAAGCGAATCTGTTCTAGTGACACAATAAATGAAGAATTACTTCATCTTCGACAGACCCTCATCAAAAACGGTTATCCACCGAGGTTCGTTGATTGCAACTTAACATCTGGACGTCAGCAAGAAATAACTTTGACAGTGCAGAAGGAAACCTTGTTTATGAATATGGAATTCAAGGGAGACACGGCTGCTGAAATCCTGAATAAACGGATTTCAAAAACGTTGAATAAAACTTTCTACACAGCCAAGCTCCGAATCGTTTTCTCTAGCCGGCCTACCATTCGGGGGTGTGTTAAGGATAAACTTTCGCTTTGGGCCACATCGATGTGTATTTATAAATTTACTTGCTCATGTGGAGCACGTTATATAGGCCGCACAAAGCGATCGCTTTCCAAACGTATCTCTGAACACTATCCAGCTTGGCTCCTAAAAGGTGAATGTAAAAAGATAACCAGTTCGATACAAGAGCATTTGATCAATTGTGGACACATTGCTCCAAAAGACACGTCTTTTAAAATAATCTGTAGAGTTAAAGGAACCGGATCAAAGGGAGGTCGAATCAATATTTTATGCACTGCTGAGGCATTGGCAATCCATGAATTCAAGCCTGAACTTTGCGTGCAGAAACGATTTGTCCAACCTCTTACCCTTCCTTGACCCTAATTCCCTCATTGGGTACGTTTTTTGGTTTTTTTTCCGTACTTTTATCTGATTATTATCGTTTTTTTGTTTTTTTTAAATTACTATTTTACATTTAAACTCTAATCAGTTATTATTATTACCTTATACAAGTTTTCTTGATTATTACTCAGATTAGATTATTATTATGACCTTTGTGTTTGTCGCTTTTCTTCATATCTGTCATTTGAACTATTATCTGACCCATAAATTATTTTCTTCCTTACCCCTTGATTAGTACGCCACCTCATTTGTTATTTATTGTCGAATCCATTTATAATGCAATATTTTCTAGCCTCCTATAGACATATATTTTCCATATCACTATATATACGAATGTACAGCTTAAGTAAATGATTTCGTCGAAAAGAAAATTTTCTTCGCTGAATTCTCTTCTTCTTATTCAATAACATTATGAGTTATTTTAGGTATCCACTTCAATTCTTTGGTTTTGTATAACATATTTTTACTCTATGCTGACTGTTTACTGATTGGCTAACATTTCTCAAGGTCACTTAAGATTCGTTCAATGGTCACCCATAAATTATAGTCTCGCCAGTTACATTAGTCGAAGTTCTAGGAATTTACATTTTCGTGCTCACGAACACCTCCCAGCGTGGCTAAACAAAGGTTTGGTGAAGAAAGTGAACAGCTCGATATTGGCCAATTTAGTGCAAACTGGTCATAGTGCCAGTATAAACTAATCCTTTTCAATTATGTTGTATAGGGTCATTAATTTTTGCCAAAGCTTGTCAGACCTAAAGTCCTTCAAACGGCTGAAGCAGTAGCCATCCGGATGAAGAAACCAGAACTATGCGTACAAAAGAAATATTCAACCGCTTCTCCTCTGGCCAACCTCAAGGCCAATTAATCAATAGTACTCTTATCCATTGAATGACCTAATTTGACTATTGCATTTAAGACCTTTCGTAGTCAAATGTTATCTTTATTCACAAATTTTTGTATCACTATTATTGGTTAAACATCATCATTAATCTACCCATGATTCATTCACTTCACATTCATCCCTCCTTATCACATTATATAGTCTTCCACTAAACTTTTGATCGAATTGTAATTGTTCTATTATCTTTCTCACCCCATCTGACCCATATTTATTCTGACAATGGATCATAAATTTTCACTTAACATATATGCAGATTCAAGTTAGCATTCTATATGAGTCATATCAACATCACGTTATCCACTCAGGTACTGAGTCCTAATAGCCACTTGCTTGTGCAATGGGGTGAAGTTCAAATTCACTTGGTATTGTTTGTTCGAATCGTCCCATTGATGTTTAAGACTGCAATTGATCAGTCTCTTATTGGCATATGTGCATACTGTGAGCATCGCCTCGATATAGCCTTAATTCACAAGCATTATAAGCAAAGATGAACAGTCCTGGATTCCACTGCTAGCCACTATCGATCCTTGCTTATTATGTTTAACAATCCTAAATCTACATGCTTTAAACGATGTAATTTGCCTTTAATCTGGCCATTTTTTCGGATTAATAATTTGGATTATATGGTTGTAGAACCTGAAGAGAGAATTTATCGAAAAGAATATTCTTCGTTCAAATATTACTCATTTAATATGATGGGGATCTTAAAACGATTAAATCTAGTTTACTACTAATAATTATTTATTGTGCAATCAAAATTATTATGTAACACAGAAACCATTGACACATTCATTTACTTAGCTTTGAATGGTCACTTTTGTTTATTACAACTGTAAATACATCTCCGTTTTCTCAACTAAAATAACTATATAAAAAATTTAAACCAACTTTTACCTGAAGTTTATGCTGATGATGTCGTTTAGAAAAACGATGAAAACTACACGACCAAACCATCCAGTTCAGACAACAAAACCCCATTAAAAAACTTCAAATTGATAATTTAATATTTTAACTACTAACTTAATATTTTCATAGTTGAAATCATGAATTAACTGAAGCTAGACCACCATCGAAAACCTGGAAGCACTGGACGGCCATTTCGTCCTGTCGTGGGACTCTTCAGCAGTTCGCATCCACGATCCCGCACTCGCGAGATTCGAACCCAGGACCTACCAGTCTCGCGCCAGAGCACTTAACCGATAGACCACTGAGCTAGGCGGCATCCAACGGTGTTAATGTCTAACTTCAACCAATCCACGAAGTTTGAGAAACCGTTCACCAATTGTCTTCATTGAGTTGATATTTAATGACTAATCAATATAAATATCTCAATTAGTTAAGGAGGTAACACTTTAAACTTATACTGTGTGATGATAGATCAAATCCCAAATATCAACCACCCCACAGTTGTACATATCTCTTGCTAACTAGTATTAACTAACACTGAACCTATGATTAAGGTTTTCTGTTGATTCCCTCTAACCATACAACATTTGTATAAGCAAACAACCTAGGCAATTAAAAAAGTAGAGACTTTTTTCATATGAAATAAAGAACTAGAGATTGAGATATAGTTGTTGATATTATAGAATTAGCACATTCATTCAAATATAAATAACAATTGAAAACTTAATTCACAATTATTACAATTATTTTTCTATTTATTTAGTAATTGTGTTTATGATTTGTGTGATAATAAAAAGATTTATTTACAAAAATAGCTTCAGAATGGTTAAAATGTATTGTAATGATCTATTCACAGAAAAAAAAAGCCCACGACTGAAGCTCCATGTGATATATTACATGATACTCTTCTCATTAAACATTCGAGCTTGGAGGTCTGAAAACACCTAAGTTCTAGTGTTTACACCACATAACACCATAGTGGAGATTTGTAGCTCAGGTGAATGATTTTGATGGAGTTTTGTTCTCTGAGCCCAGAGAACAAACATCATAACACCATAAGAAAAATGCAACAGTTACAAAAATTGAGTAGAAATAGGCATGTGAGCAGAGAGATGAAGACATGTATTGGTATACCGATAGGATCTATTCTAGACACTACAAGTTAGTTGTTTCACAAGATTGTGATCAATTCTAATTTAGGGCACCTTCAAATATTAATCACTGAATTCCAGTCTCTGAAAACCAGAAACCATATAATTTGCAATTCCCTTTGTGATTGAGGTTAAGTAACAGTAATCAACCTAACAGTTTACTACTTTCTCATTCACCATCACAGTTCCGTTTGCTATAAATATTTACATTTAATAGAAGTGTGTAACCGAGTGTTCGTCGTAAAGTAAAGCGCTAGTGGAATCTTTTTATCAATCATTACTTACTTTTATAACTCCTTCAAATAAATTTCCTTTATTGTTCTTAAAAAGTTGCGAGGAGAGTTTGTGCAACGAATAGGAAGCCTTAAACCTAGTAGTTTTATTTCTTAACATAACTCAGTTACCAACTACAGGCTTATTTATATAGCTGGATGCTATGCATTTTTTATGAGCTCTGGTGATTCTACCAAGCTCCCTAATACGTGAGTTAAGTGAGGATGGTATCTCTTACCTAACAGTTGTAAACCGAATCTTGGGTACTAGGTCATTAGTGCACTTGTGACAATTCACACTTGTTTAAAATAGTTAGAGAGATGTATGTGCGATCCTGAAACGCGATGTCTCCCATAAATTCACTCGTTAGTAATAATATTAAAGACTACTAATGCATGTGAATACCGACCAGTCTTAACTTGCTTTCACTATCCTAACTACTACATGAAATGTGAAGACTGCGAGATTATCAGTACTTCACACACACAATTGATCTAAGTCAATGAAGTCAACTCGTAAGGATGTTTCAAGCTTCTTACATGATTCGAATGACTGAAGTGCATCCATTGTAAACGGGATAAAATTCAGGTATTTAAGAAAATGAGCAATCACTCACTAACAGTTCTTGTATATTAAACAATTGCAGTTGTAATAAATAAATAACTTCCTAGAACGTCATATAAACTGTTACTATTTACACCAAAAAATGACATCAGTCAGATAATATCAAAAAACACTTCATCCAACAAGAAACTGATCAATAGCAGTCCAAAATAACAATTGGAAGATACAAGTAAACAACAACAAGTGAATATAACTTCATCCTTTATATTGACCAATATGAACAACAATATACAAAATTTCGACAGGGAAAATGCCCAACAATGAAGTCAAGAAATGAACTATCTGACTAACCAATAACATCAAAGGTCAACAAGTTATACGGTCAAGGGCTACAATTGCTTAAAAATCAGACATAAGAAATGTAAAATCCATACGACGATAACAATTTCTGATGACAACCAATCATAAGTAAGATGATAGGAATAAAAATTTATTTGGCATATGTAGAGGTTAAATAAATAGACTAGTCTAATTACTTTATAACTGCAGTTGACAAGACGTTACAATTAATAAAAATTTTTTTTCAAAGAAATTTCTTCCTTTAAAGTGATTGATATTTCATATCATACATACAGCCTATAGTATACTGAAGTGATTTACATTTATGATTTGTACTGTTCACTTGACCTCGTAACTTGCACTATTTTCCAAATGCAGATTAATAAGATTGTGACTTATGATAAACATGACAGAATAGGACGTTTATTGAGAAATATACTAAGGAAAAATAATCATTTTTTCAGTTTAATTCGTTTTCTCGAAATTGTTACAAGTCTATAGGACGCTGTTTATAAATATAATAATTAGTATAATCTTAAATAATTAGAGTAGTGTATACACGTTAGAGTAGAAAGCCAAAACGTGACCTCGTATTCAATATTGTTTTTTATTTATCTTATCCATTAGACTAGTTGCCAAAAAAATGAGTCATACGACGTAACTTTAAAGGAAATATGAGAATCAATTTGATGGTGAACAAATCTATATATCTGCCTTTCTTTCCACCTACGTCGACCTGTGCATATTTATCAGTATTTTTTTAGTTATACAATTCTTTGTGCCTATTCAACAGCAAATAAGATAAAAACTGGTTTTTCTATTTAAAAAAACGTAAGTTTATCCATAATTGGACTTTCTACTGACAAAACTGTAAGATTTTTGTTTTACAGTCTGAAGAACGTTAATCTATCAATAATAAATCTGATCACATTTGAGTGATATAAGTAATGAATCCGTCTGTAGCTCTACTAGGATTGGGCAACAACAAAGGAAAAAGCTACAAGAGAAGGAAATATGAGATAATAATATGACACGACGAAGAAACTGGTAGGGAATTATAGTAAACCAGTCAAGGATAAGATGAAAATAATCACTGAAATTCAAGAACAGAGGAACAGATGGGTAGAATACTTCGAAGAACTCTTGAATAGGCCAGTCCCACTGAAGCCCCCGGACATCGTAGCAGAACACACAAACCTTCCTATGGATGTCACTAACGACCAAAAAAACCAGGATGAGCATCAGACATATCAAAAGTTGGAAAGCGATAGGGTCTTAGAACATACCAACTGAAGTATTGAGGTCAGATATACAAGCAACTACAAACACACTCCACATTTTATTCAGGAAGATTTGGGAGGAGAAACAAGTGCAGACAGACTGGAAACAGAGATATCTCATTAAGTCTGGATCAACAATTGTATGAAAGTTACGTATTCGAAATCCACTCTCGTATTTGACTTATTTAATTCCGTTATTCACTGACGTGATTCAAACAGATGGTTATATACGAGGATTGGCGATATGTATATTTCAATAACACTCATTCATACGATCAAATTGAAGTCAGATAAAGGGCCACTAAAAAGTAGTCGAACGCGTCGACAACTTCACTTATCTTGGAAGTCTGATCAGTTTTAATGGGTTGGTGTCTGATGCTTACATGCAATTTTTTAAAATATATTTACTGCCATTGAAGTAACTGTTTCTATGAATTTGGTGTTTATCTTGTTGTTCTGTTGAGGTATGGCAACTTGGACTGATGCATATATGTTAACATGAATACCTAAACCACATAGCCTGATTGTTAACAGTATTTATTTTTACCCATTCACATTCGGTTTTTGTGGACAAAATATCTATCGGTAGAAATAATTCAGTGGTAAAGATAAAATATTAGAGAAAAAAAACGACGATAGGCATTCACATAAACATATACTTACTGCTTTACATAAATTTTGCTTTTTCGATTTATGATATGCATGATGATAGTGATTATAGAAAAGTAATAGAAGAGTGGCTTGATAAAATACATTGAAGTAATATACAGATTTGTTAAGACCACATTGCTTGTAAAGTGAAATGAAGGAATAAAAAGTTCCATAGGTAAATTGAATCTATATGAGAATAAAAAAGAGAAAACAGGTGTACAAAGGAATCACTCTACTTTTTTCTAAAAAAAAAATACAGAAATAAAAATAATTATATATATTGAAAACTGAAAATTCCCATTCAATAAATAGCTTTGATTGGTTACAGACGTTTAACTTATCAACCTACAGTGGACGTAATTTGGAGAGAAGGGAAAAAAAATTTATAACTCAAAATGAAAAATAGGATTGTATTTTGATGGTATTGTCTAAAAAGACGATGGAAACTTTACAATTAAAATACTTAACTAACAGTGAGAATTTTTCAGAATTGTAGTTCATACATTCTATAAGTCATTTGGTTTGGTATCTGAATCGAAAATGCACTCTACATCTTTATTTATTTATTTACTAGACGCTAAGTCACATATATTTTATAAGGATTGTAATTATTGTCTAAGATGAACACACGGTTATATCTGAAGATCTACCAGGTAAGTTTCAGTTATTTAAATCAATGAACTACAACATTAAGTAAATTTTATTGCAACCATGAGCTTTAAACTCGATTTAACTGAATGAACTTCATTCTGAATGCAGAGCTTTGGCCCCCTGATGGGATTCGGTTTCTAAGAAAATAAAAAATCGTCGATGGGCGAAAATTTACAGTAAATATTGCCTGTTCAACAAATTGAAACAAATGATACCGCACAAGTTATCTAAGGATAAATGTCACCGTTTATTATTCATATGGGTTCACATTACCATTGAATACCGTTTATCAAATAAAAACTACTAGTGTGGTGTGGTCAACTTATATCCATATAAGTAGTATATGGTGTTGGTCAGTCATAGAATGTATTTTGGCAGAAGATCGATGAGGGAAGAACTGAAACGAAGCGCAATCGGTTGGAAAATGCACGAACAATGGAATCAGAGAAGAAACAGTGAAGATTGAGACTATTGGTTGTTAATTTGCAAATTAACTGTACATTGTATGGTTTTCAGAATTTATTGAGATAGTCTATAATGTTTGCTTAAATACATTCGATTGTCCCCAACCAGCGTTCTGTTCACTACACTAGCATCGTACGTCACCAGCTGATGCTAGTTGGAAAACCAGGAGGTACTGGACAGTTAATTTGTCATGGTGTGGTGGTTCGTCAAGAGATCAAACCGAAAACCTTCAAACTCGTACAGAAAGTGGTGGGGCCACGGATCTATAGATCAGAAGAGTCCCATCTAGACCTCCTTTTGTTCAATAACTGTCAAAGATCAATTGGTGATCCATATTATGAAAATTCAACCTCCTTCTAAACACTGAAAGTTGGTGCTGTTTGTCAAAAATGAACTCAAGGAAAGGAAAGAAGAGTGAAGTGCAGAAACATATGCAAATTCTTTATATCCATCCACAGACTATATAATAATTTCATGTAACTTCGTTTCCTTGAGAAAAATTGAGATGAAATGACTAAACAAATAACGGTTTTCAGTTCAAATTTATCTCACATAACCAGTTCGAAGTGATCAAAAAACATCTTTCTTTGCAGTGTTTGTTCTTTCTCTTAGTTCCCTGCTTTAGAGTTTCGTTGTTCATTTTATGATTACCAATAAGTGTTGGATATATATATATATATATATATTTGTAAAATAAATTGTAATTTGATAGTAATCAAACATAAAGTTATTAAATTAATACTGAATTAACTTTTTTGAATACAATACATACATATTTTACTAAGGGTTTAATTAATGGTCTAGGATAAACTGACGAAATCTACGATCTGTTGACATTCAACAATTTGAAATGTGCTTATGTACAATTTCGACTATATAGTATAGTCCGCCGAACATGCATATCAGATAAGATATCCCATTTTCTAAATGGTTAAATGTTATAAAATAAGATATAGCAATAGTTCATTACGAAGAAAAAAATGTGGTACACAAATGTTAGCTTATTTTCAAACAAATAAAAAAAATAAACAAACCATTTGTAGCATTGTCAAGTAACGTTTCCACCATAAGTATTTTCTCCATTTAGGTCCAAGAGCCGCAAATGCATAGTAACTATACATAATCACATGAATTGCGCTGTTGACTACGACAGGTTGAAATAATTCACCTCCAGCTACCCATTTCACTCCAGCCCATGTTATCGGAATCATTGTGCAATGATGATAGACATGTAACCATGTGACAAGATGTGTTCGACCACGAATTATAAAAAAGAATGTATCTAAACATTCTATCACTTTTGATATATGAAATAACCAAACAGCTCGAACTAACTGTGAAACAAAATAGAAACAATCTCATATATCACTTTCTTATTTCAAACAAAGCTAGTCGATAACTTATAGTGATGAAGATAGTTTTGTCACAAGAGACTGATCTTGGTTGAAGAACTAGTAAAACAAAAGGCATTGGATAAATAATTAGTTGTGGTCTCAACTCTTTTGAAAGTACACAGATCGAATACGAGATTGGTAAGTCTCACGGTTATCACTTTGATGCCCATTTAGTCACTAAGAACAAATCATATCTTTTGACCTACATTTTTCTTCTTATATAGATTACTATCACGTGATGAGTAACTGCCATTTATAGGACCACTTAAATATTCTGTATACAAATTATGGCTTTATTTCCCTACTACAAATGCAGTTATTTGAGAAATGGTTGTTCTTTTCTTATATTTATCCACCTATAATTTGAAGTTAGAACTATTTGATCACATGTATATGTATGTATGCCTCCAAATGCCCTGGTGCGCTCGAGAGTGAGGAGAGTCAGCTCTCCTTCTCGAAATGCTCTGAAATGGCCACTTGCATAAAAACACTGCCAGGAAAGTCCTACTCACTGCCTTCTCGCGGCAGGAGTGTTGTTTACGAAATTGAGAGGACGAAAACCGAATGTCCAGTGTTTTAACCATGTTAGTGAAGACAGAGGATCCACCTGGGAGAGTAGGAAAACCCTGAAGTAGTTGAACGCGTCGACAACTTCACTTATCTTGGAAGTTTGATCAGCCATAATGGGTTGGTGTCTGATGAAATTTCTGCACGGATTCAAAAAGCTCACTTGGCTTTTGCCAACTCACGTCGCCTATGGCGAAGGCGAGATATCCGTCTATCAATTAGGGGACGTGTATATTGTTCAGCAGTTCGTTCTGTTCCACTTGACGGCCGAGAAACGTGGTCATTAAGAGTAGAAGATATTCGTAAGTTACTAATATCTGACCACAGATGACTTGGAAATACTGTTCGCATCTTCTGGGATCACCGGGTAAGTAATAGTGAGGTTAGACAGAGGGTATTAGGGGATGATAGTAATAAACCAGTTGATGAGGTTGTAAATCTTAATCGACTGAAGAGATTGGGCCATGTGTTACGCATGCCCAACCACCGATTATCATGGTGTTGGGGATAGTTGGATGGAAGTTAGGGGCTACCAAACCAAGACGTAGCATCGGTTCAAAAAGTCACTAACTTTTGGTCTAAACCATGTTAGTAGATGTAGAATACTTGGTTGAGGTCCGTGCGACTATCGTAAGCAGTAGTTAGAGCCTATGTGACACAGCTCAGAATCCATCACGATGACGTAGGTGTGTACACTCTTTGTCTCCATCCAAACCGTGAGATTAAAATTGCTTTATACCTGTGTTTCTAAGAACTAATCCCTTCTCCTTGTATCATATTCTTGTATACAATCTTTTTAAATATATTACTGCCATTGAAATAACTACTTCAATGAATTTGGTGTTTATCTTGTTGCTCTATTGAGGTATGGCAACTTGGGCCGATGCATATATGTGCCTGGTCCTACGCTGTAGATGACTGACTTCTCAAAGTAAAAGTCTGTACTTGGCCACTGAATTGCACCAAAACTGTTTAAATTGAAGACAAATTAATAGACAATTTGTTCTGGTCATGGATGTTTAAGGATCTAGTCTTTTGGGTTGGAACACTAAGGAGGCGTTTGGCTTTAGTCAAAACACTCCTTGTGTAACTCTTGAAAAAACCCAGATCAGGTTCAAAATATTAGAAAATTATTTCGGTTTAATTGTGTGTAGACATAAAAGACTAAAACTAATTACAAACGGTACTAATGGGCTTATGAGGTAAATGAACACTATCAGAGTAGAAAAATTTTTCTACTCATTGGGATATTACAAATATATTAATTTATTTATAGAAAAAGTATGTTTTGCTTAACAAATCAAATTTCTATTTTTTTTTTACGAAGTTGTTCACTTACTTAGAAGCCTAGTGTCAATACTACTGAAATAGTAACCAAAGCAACGACAATGAAAACGGAATAACATATGAAAATGTCTTACTAGAACAAACATTTCTTTGCATATTTGTGTGAAAGTAGATGATGTGCACTATAAGTTAGTATATATATATATATATATATATATATATATATATATACTGGACCTTTAATAAGCTTACAAAATAGCTTTTATATTAGCGTTGTCTGGATTAAATGTGAAACTTTCTGAATATGTTGTGTAAACTATTTATTTTATTTTATTTAAACACATAAATATTAGTACAAAGGGGAACCAGATATATATGCGCCACACAAATCTCATTCGATTTGTGTGAGGGCTGTGATACTGCACAGGTGCCCAAACTGAAGCAAGTGGTTTTCTTAGGCGGCCACACCCGGAGCCTTCGACCTAAAGATCTGATCCACAAGGCAGCGAAGCATCGTGAGGAGATGCAGTCCCATGGTAGCCGGTGACCAACGATTGATTCATACGCCATTTGTTCCATCAGGATACTGGAGCCCATGTGCACCATTGTTTTGGAATCAGGGTTTTCCAACTCCCCTAGGTGAAATTTCCGTGTCCACCAACCAGGTTAAAGCGCCGGACATTCGCTTTTCGTCCTCTCAATTTCGTAAACAACAATAATGCCACGAGAAGGCAGCGAGTAGGATTTCCCTGTCAGATGCTATATATTCGCGTGGCCATGTGAGAGCATTTGGAGAGGGAGAGCGGACTCTCCCCACTCTCGGCCGTACCAGGGCACTTGGGCGCATAAGTATGTTGTGCCCGGGATTCGATCCGTGACCCGGTACAGACTGGTGCCTGGATCCAACGGCTTAAATAACGGAGCTAATGGGTGACCCCTTTGTGTAAACTAACACATTTGCCAAAAGTTTTTTTAATAGGATGAAGTTATGCACGTCTGCTCGCAAGGGATAGTGATGAAAATAATCTACAACGTAAAAGTTCATGTGCTAAGCCTTCATCAGTACTTTCTTGTACCACCATTTTCAAATATTCCCTAGCTCTTGAAATAGTTATATGGAATAGAGATCGAAATCCATTCAAGTTTGTGAACCTCCATATACTTTAATACATGATATTTATTTAATTCTGGATTCAACGAAAAGTCTTATTTCGACAAGATGAGAATATTGAATAGACTGTTGAGTAAGCTATCATGAGCTTTACCAGCAAATTTTGGATGGAGGCGAAAAAGTAAAACAATTTTTACCACATTGAAGACACGACATTTTGAGCGTCTTATAACTTCTGGAACTTAAAACTTGTCGTCCAATCAACTTCTATTTAGTCTCACGCTAAAGACCGTGTCTATATAGGCTTGATTTAATGGTAACCTCATATAAACTGGCTTGTCCTCCTATGGTCAAGAAAATCTACCAAGATCGGCTGTCAGCTGAACGCTTTATAGACGTATTTCTTTTAAATGCTTCGTACAAAAGTGTACACACACAAATATTTGTTAACTGATATAAATGAGTCTCCACAAAATCGAGATTTTTCAAATATTTCAACCAGTGCTGATAGAATACTAATGTACGTTTATAACCCAAAATGACTATTTAGATTCACCATTGTTCTATTCCAGAAGAATACAAGATGGAACGTCGAATTTCCGAAATGGTTGCTCTTACACTTATTAAAATCTCATTACACACGATATCGGACATGAAGTTTTGTTGTCAGATAATTTATTGCAAAAAAGTTTTAGAAGTTAATGCAATGAATAGCGAATCGTCATCTAAAGATCTGACAATCGATCGTTAGTTGTCTTCTATAAAGGCCGGTGATATTCCCCAGAAATGAAAGTAGCCAGATCTCAACACATTTATGGACAAAGCACATCATTCAACGAAAGAAAATTCCACCTAGAGCATTTACTTTTGCAACCATTATTACGAGTGGAACTAGACATATCCTTAAATTTACTTGTTTTCAAAAGCAATGTCGTGCACATCATTTGATAACTAGGTGATAAATCAGAATGACTTTCCAAAGAGCCAACCAAAACAAGTGTCTTTCCGAATATTTTATCAAGCATTTCTCATTCATAGACGTATAGATTTTTTTAACCACAAGTATCGAAACACGATTCAGTTCTAAAGCATTACTTTGCATGCTGTTAATAATTCGGTTCTCTTAGACTATCTCTCTATTTGAGTATTGCTATGGTTCAACTCTTTAACGCTACGTCTCAAAATCATAAAATTCGCTGTCGTCAGGGAGAAATCATCACAAAATCTGAAATGCATCAGCAAAATAATTTCAGAAGGCACCGATAGTAGTAAGGAAATACGATATCCCATGCAACGCACCAACTGCAACAACTGGCCATCTTAGGTACTATTCGTTACGACACTTCTGCCTATAGTTCAGATATATCTTCTTACATCACTTTCGATCTCTGATTTCAGTGGTTTATGAAACATTTCATTGAAAGACGTTCCAAGAGTAGTACTACCAAACGTTGAGTATTCAATATGTTTTGACAGTTTTCATACATTTATTCATAGCCGGTACTATTGCATTCCAAGTGTCTATTAGTTTTAAAATCTGAAATCTACTGGCATTTTACAGCTAAATAGAAGACACTTGTTGCAGAATTTGCGGGTCGAAAACTCGAAATAATGGATCACATAAGTACTAGTTGGCTAATAAACCGGAAAGTCAGGTACAACAAGCAGTAGCCCTTTTGGAGTTGTCATGACCAATCATTAGTAAGTGTTTACTTAGCCAGAAGATAAGTTGTTGACAGGAAAGCATTAAGAACAGGATTCAAACAAAACTATAACGATGAAAAAACCCAAAAATACAAGAACTTACTCTTAAAGCGTTACGATTTGAGCTGTAATCAACTTTTTGACAGTACATCGAGTAATTTTCATTAAATGCGACTGCTATGGATTCATATAGCATATAGGCATTCATAACTACCATAATCCAATCATACGTAAAAACGAGTCGATTTATACAGAAAGGATTCCTTCCTTTCATGAACTCCAATCCATAATAGACTAATATTAGGTAGGCAATGATCACAAACAATAAACTATTAACTGAACTCATTAGAAGCAACGAAGAGACTCTGGGATCTATATGATATACAAACACTTCTTAATCGATAAATACCTGCTCTTTCCATGCTTATTTTAAAAATCCTGTTCATCCAGTCTATATATTCACCTACTACATTCATTTTCAATAAGCGATTAGAAACAAATGATAGAAAAGAATCTGTGTGATGATGTTCAATGATAGAAGTAACAAATTAAAACACAAGTTTAAGGGATCAATCTCAACGTCTTTTACAATGGGGTCCGACAAACTGATTTATTGCTTTGCTTTCTTTTCTTGTCTTTTTATACAACTCTAAATATCCGGTAATGCTCAACAGATGGTAGTCAAGTCATCTAATAACACCTATTTGTGGATTTGTATGCCTATGTAGTGGCAAGTAAATCTAAGAATCATTAGCTCTGTAAGTGTATGACATTGGATGCTGACTACATTAGTTGTAATGGCCTCGCCTAGTTGAAGGCACTCGGTCACTCATCCGCACCAGATCACGAGTGAGAACTCTGTGTTCAACTTCTCGCTAGCCAGTTTAGATCAGTTACTTCTCGATATATTGACAACCGGTTAAACGTATCTTCCAGGCTCCTCGCTTCTTACTTTTGATTCCACTGGATGGGTGCGATTCAAATGTAATAGATGTTGCTGGTAAAGTGCTTTCAAACTACAAATACCTGTGACATCAGTCCCTATAAGGAAGATAGAAGAACATAAATTGTAATCAACAAATGATCTCAATGAAGGTTGAGGTACAAGATAGGTGGAAGAAACGAGTAAATGACAATACATTTTGAACTTTTGTCGATGGATTGTGCTTTCTCAGATTTGAGGGATTCGTTCTTTATTAGTGACCTCGATACTCAACACAATCTAATAGTTGAAATTGAAAAAGCGGGACATCTCAAGGGACATAGCATGAGAGTAGAAAAGCCAAGAACGAATAAAATACCCGTGGCATACAGATTTTCACATCGAGTCGTCAATTCTTGGGACCTGTTGCCCGAAGCTCTGGTGTCCGCACCTTCAATTGACTCATCCAAGAGAAGATTGGACACTCATACCAGAAAAAAATAAGATAGACCATGGGCCTTCTGTCCTTACTATACAAATCTGAACCTGTCCAATAAAATGCTGTGGAGGGATTTTCAACGTGTCCTTTATGGCCAAAACAACAAACATACACTACATAATGGCAGCTGATTCAGAGCTTTTCAATGTTAAGCTTGCTTTCACGAACGGCGTGATGAGTTCAAACCATCTATTACTGTTATATGGCATATTTTTGATAACAAAGCCTCTGAAATAGATCGACAGCATCTCTGACTAGGTCCAGAGTTGCCTGGTGCCTGGGCTTCATCATCTTTTCGAAAACGTTACTGATATTCACCACTGCCTGGCACCCAGTATTAGTTTGGCTAATTAATTGGTAGTGTTGTCCATAATAATCAAGAAAATAACAAACCTGAGACCATTTTCATTCATTGCTCCGGATAACATTATGAATGACAGTTTTAAATGTTCCAATGAGAACGAATATGCGGACAGTTAGAGTCCCAGGCGACAGCAACTTTTAGTTTTTAGCAAAAAAGCTAACCTTAGTTTTCAATATGTACAAAATAAAACGGATTCCTGAAGAAACACAGTGACTTGAGTACTAGCAGAAAAACCCGAAAAAACAAAGCTGAATCAGAGAAAATTTGCACCAACACCAAGAGTATTACATTAACGGTGGCATTTCAGTACAGTGAAACATGAAATTATGTAGCTACACATAAGAAATAGCGGGAAAAAATGAGACGAGGAAAACCGACCGCCATTACTTACAAAGATAGCGGATACAATAGTTCTCGCTTCACTCTGACTGGTCGCTAAGTAGACTGCCTGGATTGTGAAATCGAGTTCACTTTAACGGCAGTCGTGATAGCTGCATTACATGACAGTAAGGAGACGTGAGTGTCAATGAAACACGTAAAAAAGAGGTAGATTAACGTTGTACAGGTTATCCACTCGAATACTGAGGTTCGAATTGAAGTTTTTGTCAAACGTATGGGCTTTATAAACGGGAAGTTTAGTCTTGAAGTGATTTGAATTCCTCAAACTTTACGGAACGAAAGTACCATTGTTGATCTAGAGAATCTGTTCTGAACTTAAAGTTTCATAGATTACGTTCCCTTATAAATTTTACTCAAGTTAATAGTTGACTGTGGTTTTGTCTCAGCTTATAAGCTGAATAGTATGCTATTCGGTTTTTCAGTTCTTCAAGACTATTTTCAGTTTATACTAACCTTTTGTACAGCCTGTTTTTATCCATTTTATCTTTTTTGAGTGTACCGATTTTTGTTTCATGATAGTAGACTTTTTCAAGATCTATTAAAAAATTCACTTCACGAAGAATTCATGCGAGCAACCCGGATGCCCTTTTGCTGTCAACTCTAGGAAGCACTGTGACAAATGGTCTAACGAAGCGTGAACAGATCATACAGTAACTGCTTAGAATAGACTTGGTAAGTCGGATCGAAGGTGAATATGTGTCACGTACAATATTAATACTGGGAATTCTCTTGACAGCTCTGCGGAAAAAGTTGTGAGCGAACCTGAAAAATGGTAGTCCCAAGCGGGCAAACAAACAAAAGTGAGAAGTGAAGGAAAAAGAGGGACTTTGAAAACGCTAGTATCGATGGCACTCTAGTGAGGAAATGCTGGGACTCAGCACCATCATAACATCGACGATACTAAATTCCCCCAGAAAACTTGGGTCTCCCAGCTGGGGATTTCTGAAAGCAGCGGTGGTCCCCAGAAGTTCTTTAGGCGGTTTTAGCCACGTTAAAAATTTCAAAAACTACCGGGTGTCACAGTCTAAGGAACAAAACATTCCAATTATCGTAGTGAGATCAACTGTTCAACCGGTCAACAAGGAGTACAGGAATCCGAAAAACGTTTCAACCATCAAACAAAATAGTTATCAACCTGAACGTACCCGAAAACCTGGGAAAACAATCACGGTTCACCATGATTCTCTCATAATCATGAACCTTAAAGACAGCCCTGAACTTTTCCGCAGTCTGCAGGACAAAATGACAAGATGCCCTGGGAAGAGTTATTCAGGAAGCTCAAAGTTCTCAAAATAGAGCCTTTTCGGTCACATGGCGTGCTCAGGGAGAGGACCCCAAGCATCGGAATCACCCATGACTATTTTATGTAACGCTCAATAACGCTACCGACGTAGAGGATGTCCTTCTGGCTTGTCACTCACTGAAATCAGATGGGAACGTAAAGGTTCTGCCTAATATTCAGTATCCTGAGCGCAATCTCATCCGAAACATCCCTAAGGAATCTCACGGGACGGTTTTCCGTGAAAGAAATACCATTGTGCAAGTTGTGCCAGAAAACACGAACTTTGACTACACAAACTCTGATATTCGGAATAGAAATTCATCAAGCAGTCCTAGAAAATCAAAAACATATTAACTCAACAGATGGTGAGACTAGCCAAGGAAGACAGAGATTCTAGACCCTGACTGATGAGGACAACCTTCCCACCCTCCCATATAGCAGCTACAACTCTCGAGGCAATTCGTGCCGACAGAATCCATATGCATCCAGATAGGCCACGTAATGCGAGGATCAAGCACAAAAAGAAGTTGAAGCTGAATATTTCACTTGCCGACTGCCAAGACCATGAAAAAGGAAAGGGCAGGGTCTACCAACTCGGAAAATCCTGTGTAGTTAGGTCATCTGTCCATTCACACAAGACTCATGTGGATAAACAGAATGGGGAAGCTAACGTGCTTCAAATTGAAAGCATAAACCGCTTATATATGAACGCTTTATCGAATAAAATGGATGAGCTGCGTGAACTCAGTAATGCTAATTATACTCATCTGAGAGGAATATCTGAAATTTGGATATCTTCCCAATTTATGAACCAGGAGCTAGCAATACCCGAGATGCATCCTAACACTTCTTCCCATAGTACTTTTTACAGATTCACATAATCTTAAACTCATGTTTTTTTAGATCTTGATTCATGAAGACCTTTATACTTCGTTATATTGCCATTGGCTTGCTTTCTTTAACTTATCTTAATACTCTTGCATAATAATCTGGTAACAGTTACTGAAAGGAAATAAGTCCATGTAATCGTACTTTAGTTGCTTCGCCACAGCTGACTCAAATTACCCAGTCACAAGCGCTCTCTGTACCGTTGATTGACTTTTCTATTTCCCCTTTTACAGCACCATCAGGATACACCACCGAGGATACATACATGGAACTTATGACTCTGTCCTCAATTGACACCTCCGATATTTCAGAAAGCCACTAGTTCAGTCTTCTCCAAATGCCATCAGTGGGGTCTGCTTACCTTTCTGTACCGCCTTCTAGGGTCACTCACC
The DNA here is from genome assembly GCF_000237925.1 of Schistosoma mansoni. Classification (NCBI taxonomy): domain Eukaryota; kingdom Metazoa; phylum Platyhelminthes; class Trematoda; order Strigeidida; family Schistosomatidae; genus Schistosoma; species Schistosoma mansoni. Next base: position 3,776,194 of record NC_031498.1, on the reverse strand, counting down.
CACAACTTTAGTTTAGTATACTTCAGTCAATCGTATGCAGGTAAAACGAGGTAAGTACGCCTACTCAAGTACGCTCCTACCAGACGAATTTTCAGATAATATACGAGAAGTTTTAGCCAAATTGGATCACGAAAGGGCATATGATGCATTTAACCAAGCTGTTAATAAATCCATCTCTTTAACCATCCATCAATTTACTGACCAGCTTCTTGACCAGGTGCAAGTGGGAGATAGGACTCTTCACAGCCAAAAAAGTATATGAAAAGTCTACTGGAAGAGAATGAATTAGACAGAAACTTATTTTTATCAACTGTGGCCCCGCCGACTTCCGTTGACTGTACAACAGATTCTGATAACCGGATATGACGACATTGATGTAGACTGTATTGCGAAATTAGCCGACAGAATATAAGAGAGAACCAAACAGGATCGATGCGCTGCAGAAAGAGATACGTATTTTATGCCGACGATTGATAAAGTTGATACAGAGTGACAGATTACAAAAATGGTCACGACATTGGTCTCTCACTTTAAGCCGGTTATTCTCTGGGAGACGCCTAGCTCCTTAGATATTCTGGTATCACCAGATGTATGACAGCAGAGCTAAAAATAGTAGAGCACTTTGTCAATTTGAATAACAGGGCAGGTATCCCGCCGGTTTTCGGTGATGCTGCTTCAGCTGATATCACTCATACAAATAGTCGTTTGTTGTACATGCAGAATCAAACGACAGACCCGTAATTCTTAGTAGATACAGGAGCAGAAATTAGAGTCGTGCCTCCCGTAAGTGACGAAAGTCGAAACGTACATGCCTTACTAATTCCAAAAGCACCAAACAAGTCGGATATAGAAACGTATAGCATGCGGAAATCGACGCTAAGTTTTGGTAGAGGTATTTAATTCCGCTGGGAATTTGTTATAGCAGATGTTCCCGTGCCTATAATACATAGCGATTTCCTAAAAACACTCCTGTTTACTAGGCGACTAATAAACAGTTACCGTACCATTACGATAAGAAGAGTAATAATTGGTTCCATTTTTACCAATTTATTGGTTGCCAAAAGCCAGTGTGATCCATATAAATCTCATTTAACACAATTTGCTGAGCTGACGAAAATATCGTACAATAACTAGAACCTCCAGTACACTGTTCAAAACGACACAGTAAAGAAAGGGTCATAAGCTAATGCAAGACCACAAAGGTTGGACATCAAAAGATTGAAAGTCAAAAAGCAGCAGTTGGATAAGTTAATGAAGCCAGGCTTCAAAAATTCTTCGAGAGACCCTCAGGTGTTATTTTTGCACATGATCCTGGAAAAGAACGGAGAAATCAGGGCTCGTGAAAACTATCAAGCTCCTAACAAGCAAACAATAGCTTATAGATATCCGATACCACACATCCATGACTTTACTAATTGTATGGAAGGTACCACTGTTTTTTTCCGAAGATTGATCTTGTGGGAACTTATTATCGAATTCCATTCACACCAGGAGATACGCTTAAAACGGCAGTAACGATCCCATTCGGGTCACATGATTTTTTGCGCATGGCCTGAAGCAGAACAAAACTCTCAGTAATTCATTGACCAGACCACCAGAGGCTTGCCAGGGACATATGCGTATACCGATGACCTGTCAGTAGCCAGTGCGACGATGGACGACCATCTACAACATCTAAGACAACTGCTTATAAGACCGCAAGAACACAGTATCTCTGTCAGCCTTGAGAAGTGTGAGATTGCAAAGGAATCCATGCAGTTCCCTGGTTACATGGTAACTTCTCAGGGTATCACGCCAGTTCCGGAAGAAATTGTTTCTATTCACGATTATCCGTAATTTGAATCACAAAATAAACTGCTACTATTTGTAAGGCTAGTGGACTATTATGGGAGATTTATACGAAACTGTGCAACAATATTACAACCACAAATGAACACCTTGCGAGGACATGTTCGGACATTCCATCTATCAGCGGAAGCTACACAGACATCTGAGAACGCCAGGTTAGCGCTAAACGGAAAGGCAATGCCAGTTAGACGAAAGAGCAAAACGCCATTAGCCATCATAACCGATGCATCGAACGTGGCAGTAGGAGCCGAATTGCATCGGTTAATAAATATCACATAGGAACCGCTTACATTTCCCCTAAGGAGATGGAATCCTACTCAAACGAGCTATAGTACCTTTGGTAGAAAATAGTTGGCAGATTACTTGGCAACAAAGCATTTTCGACATGTAATCGAAGGTACGAAAGCATTGAAACCCAAACAAAAATGCTCCGACTTTTACACTGAGTGTTTAGGTTTCATCAACATTAGTCATATCCTTATGTTCCCGAATTTATCCCCCTGTTTCTATGATTGGTGTCTCGTGACACATGAACTTAGCTGAGTAACTTGTAGTATCCGTAATATTTCGGTCTTTCTTGTAAACTGGCATGTCTCATGTTATTTGAGAATAAATTATTATTATTATTATTGTTACTGTCAGCATAGGGTCTAGTGAGGCACTTTGTCAAGTTTCAGACTTGCTATCACACGCCAATCCAGTTCATTCACTTCAATCAGCAGAACTTAGAAACCGAAGAAGCAGCTTGGCAGAAGCCCAAGTCAGTGCAGTAGAAACAAAATAAACTCCACAAAAATCCTGTGTATAAAATAATACACTATGAAAACCAAATTCTAAGTAAAACGGATAATAACAATATCACTAAGCGTAAAAAAATTGAATTTGCCTATAAAGGTACCGTAAGTAATAACTTTGCATTTGAGAATAAAAAACAAATGTTTATTGTTTATGAAATGTTTACCTGAGTATATTTCCACAAAGAAGCACATGCGTTTGTCATTCGGCATAAGCAGAAGGTCAATTTATGTTCAGCTAAGATGTAAATTTAACATTCTACCAGAAGTCGAAGGTTTATGTGATAAAATAATTCCGGCTCCTACCCCCTTAGTATCAACTTTTACTGTGTTACTTATCCGGAATATGGTGAGTGGATCTGTGCTTATCTATTGTAGTATATTAGCAACCTAAAGGATCTATTTCAACTGTTATCCAGCTAAATATATTTCCATTACCTATGTGCAGATGAAACATCTTCCTAGACTATGCAAGAATATGAATATCATACTGTTCAAAAATTACTTGTATACCGAACAAGGACTATTAGATGATTCATGGTGTGTTAGATTACTGAAATTTATGGCTTTTATCACGATTAGATTGGTGTCCTGAGGTTGTAACGAAGGCTGACGAGAAGCAGTTACTTATCAGCAATTCTGAAATAATGACAATTTATTCTCAAATAACAATATTTACCACAATCTGCTGTTTAATTAAGTTACTCTTTACTCTCATCATACTTTTCCAGTCATGTTAAACAGACTAAATAGATAAAATTGAGTAGGAAAGTCGAACCGGAAGAAATCCATTGTTATTATTGACAAACAATTCAGTTGTGAAGAAACCATTTTGAGTTTTCTGAGGAATGGGATTATACATAAGATTTCGAAAAAGTCTACATAATATTCAACAAATTTAAATAAGTTCTGTAGTATACAGAAGAACATTAATTTGAAAAAAAAGAAAAACGAAATATGTGTAAATATTGTAAGCTAAGATGGATAGTGGCTAGCAGTGGAATCCAGGACGCGCGTTTCGTCCTAACACATTGATGGGAAGATTCAAACAAACAATACTAAATGAATTTATGTGTAAATAGTTTAATAAGTATGTTTATGAAACAGAATGAGAATAAACGGTACTATCTGTACTACACATAGAATTTACAATAAATCATTACAATATTAAGATTTGATGACGGAATAAAAGTTTATTCAGTAATAGTTTAGAATGATATGATGAAAGTCTTAATTGATAGTTTAGAAATCCTTATAGAATATTCAAAAATAAAAAAAATATTTGAGTGAACAATTGTTTTCAATAACTTCATCATCAGGATCTACAGTTTGAAGTCCATAATTACTGTGATATTAACAGAGGTCAAAGTAAGGCATATATTAATGAATTTGACAATGTTATATTTCAAAAATTGGTGAACTTTTGTATGTGTTAAGATATAAATACTTTTAGATAGTATTTATTTATTTATCTAAATATATAAATATTGGTACAAAGGGGCAACCAGATATATATGCGCCACACAAATCTCATTTCATTTGTGTGATGGCTGTGATACTGTCCAGGTGCCCAAACTGAAGCAGGTGGTTTTCTTAGGGGGCCACAACCCGAGCCTTCGACCTAAAGATCTGATCCACAAGGCAGTGGAGAATCTTGAGGAGATGCAGTCCCATGGTAGCCGGTGACCAACGATTGATTCATACTTCATTTGTTCCTTCAGGATACTGGAGCCCATGTGCACCATTGGTTTGGAATCAGGGTTTTCCAACTCCCCTAGGTGAAATTTCCGTATCCACCAACCAGGTTAAAGCGCAGAACATTCGCTTTTCGTCTTCTCAATTTTGTAAACAACACCCCCGCCACGAGAAGGCAGTGAGTAGGATTTCCCTGGCAGAGGCTATATACGCGTGGCCATGTGAGAGCATTTCGAGAGGGAGAGTGGACTCTCCCCACTCTCGGCCGTACCAGGGCATTTAGAGGCACTTTAAGATAGTGTCATTTGTAAATTGGAAAGATCATTTAATAAAGGTCAGAATGATTAGTAGTAAAGTCTCAAGTTATAATCGATTTAACGATTATACAATAAGCCGTATAAATTATATACATGGTAGGAGAACTTCACCTTCTCAATGCAGATAATGGTAGTAATAGCAATAATAATAAAATTGTGTGAATATAAAGTGTAAGGAGAGAGGTGTTGCCAAGGTAATTATGACAAAAATTTCATGTTATTAGGGAATTTGAATGTGTAGATTACGGAAAATACAAACATTAAAGAAATTGGGGGGGGATAAGAGGTTTATGATATCCAGTTTAGGTATCTCGTGATTCAGTCATGGATCAAGGTAAACACAGAGGCTGGATACATCTCTTCTGGATACATAGTTTAGCTTTTTGGAGTTAATGCAGATAGCTTCAGCTATGCAACGGGGTTGTATTCTAGCTACTTTAGGTAGAATGTTTGGAAGTTGATACAAAACAAGGAAATCTTTATCTATTTTAATATGATGTTTACTGCCTACCAAATGAGAAAGGATGGAGTTGTTGACAGATCTTGTGGCTCCTTTTCGCAATTACGCTGGTACATTTTCAGAAGAACGCAAGGATAAAGCCCTCTGAGTACGTCTTATGTAACTAGCTCTGAAGGAGCAGTTGAATTGGTGTACACACCTGGAGGAGCCCGTCATTGGTAACCTATCCTTGATTTTCTGTGTAAGTATTGGTTTGCTCAAAAAGATTATATGTAACTTGGAGGCATGAATTATCCTTTCTCTGGATTTTTTGAGTTGACATGTTAAAATGTCACCTACTATATCCCCTCTAAAATCGAGCATTATATATATAGGGTTTCCCTGCTGATCGTGTCAGAATTCGTACTATTTTTACCTTCTGATAAAACTTTTCTAACTAAACTGTCTGGGTCACTATTATTTCTAATTTACAAATGACACTATCTCAAAGTATTTGATAATTGATAGATATTTTTCAAATGAAATATTGCTCTATGGTCCTCAGATTTTACTAAAAGATTCTGTAATTTTGTGTCCCAACACGTTTAGTTGTCCCCACTGCTGTCGTCCGTCACAGCATTATTCGTCTGCTTTAACAAGTGTCGGATAACTTCCGAATTATGTAGTGAATTGAATGAAACAGAGCAAAGGAATTATATTCTAAGTTATTGGTTAAGTGATACCGTGCTCAACATGTGGTTTGAAGAGTCTAGATTTGTATTTCTATGAGAAGCCAAAAACTAGATTGCAGATGGCTATTTAATTTTCCTAAAGTTCTGCTGGTTACTTATTTAATGGTTTCACTGGGTAATGATTTCTTAAATTACCAAATCTAAATTCTTCCTTTGTCGTTCCATCCTTCTTTCTCTGATGTCATCTATCTAAAATATCATTATCACTGGTACTAGAAATTAGTGAAGGTTAGAGCAATACACATCCACCACGGTTTACACTTGTTCGACAAGGAGATATAGAGTGACAAGCTGATGTTCTTTTATCTGAAATCAAGTAACTGAATCTCAAAAGGAAGATATCCATTCAAGGAAGAGTAAGTGATATAATCAACAAGCATAGACATATTACTAGCCTGTGCTCGTACTTAATCTCAAGGTCAGAGGGTACATGAGATATTATAAGCGAAGCAACCTATACAAATACTCAAGGTGTTCAATATAAACGCGCTAAATCCACACGAGTGTATACTCATTTTGAAATGCAATATCTGACAGAGCACCTAACTATCAAATGAATCAATTCAATCCAAATGGTAAACTAGTGGTCAGTGATGTGATCATTTCGAATGTTTTATTCCTGAATTCTTCTACAATGTCTTTACCTTATTCTCTGTCTTTTTATTTGTTAATTATTACTCTTCACCTTTGTATAAGGGATTTTGCATGTTATAAGAAGACTGTATCGTTACTGGATCGGATTGTAAAATATAACACAATGATCTCTAATTAAAATAGTACGACCCTTCATGCTTAAACGTTAAACGACTTCTATTGAGTATAATAACAATACCGATAGGTCGAAATTCTTTCACACATAAAAAAATAGAGTGAACATAATAGATCTATTAATTTTCAGTCATTAATTTCTTTAAAATAAATAAGCAAAAAATTAGTATATTATCAAAAAAACCCTTTCTGATACTAATCATCATATGTTCATTAGTGACCGGCTTCAAGAGGCATTTCCTGGAGTTCTAGTTAGAAGCAGTAACCAGTGGAGTTCAACAGGATCTGTTGTGAGATAGTAACTCACTGGAGACAATGGTGGTTGAAGTTAGACATTAACACCGCTGGATGTCGCCCAGCTCAGTGGTCAAGAGGTTAAGCGTTCACACATGAGACCGATAGGTTTTGGGTTGGAATCCCATGGGGTGGAGTCGTGAACGAGCATTGCTAAGGAGTCCCATGCTAGGATGAAACAACCATCCAGTGCTTATAGATTTTTCATGATGATCTAGCTTCAAATGATTCATGAACTCAACTATTTAAAAAATTCTGTAAATTTATTTGAACAAAAAGAAAATGTAAATGACATAAAATATGATTCACATCAAAAGTGTGTAGGCAAACATGGTGTTAAAAAGTTTTCTTTTTCTTTCTTTTTTTAAACAAAAAACCCATATCCACAATCATTATTATTATTACTGTCATTACTTCGTGCTGGAATAAATAAAATAAATTTTAAATATACATAAGATAATATAACAAACGGAATGAGAAGACATTTCTTTTTATCTAGTTCCTCTGATCATACATCTACCTTTACAATATAGTAGTTCATCTCTTACAATTATAAGTAACAACCAATATTGAATATCAAATAATGTTGAAACAATGTATTAATCATAAATACATTAATATTAATTTAAAAAATGGTGAAACTATAATTGATGGATAACCTTTGATTGACATTCAAATGACTTTGAGAATAGTTACCCACTTTATGGAACTAAAAAGCGGTTATAAATTGGTAAGAGTAATTAGGATTAAGATCTGAAGCTAAAAATCAGGGTTAAGAATTGAAGTTAGGGTTTTCATCACGAAATGATATTAGCTGGCGTGTCGAAATGCTGTTTGATTATATTAATAAATGAATTTCGAGCCAAAATCCATGATGTGCTGCCTCTAAATTCATTGGTTCGTATACAAATTATAGTTTCTCTAAAAAAATTGTAATCAAATAGTAATTCAATAGTTTATACAAATATCCGTCAAAATTAGAACGAATAGCTTGACAAAAATTAGGCGCCGAGTATAGAGAAGTCATTATATGTGAAAAATCATATTTGAAATAATCTCAGCGATTGAAATTTAAATAATTCCAACGTTTCGTCCAGCTAACTTGTCTGGACTTCTTCAGGATAATAATCAAAATCAAATCATCAAAGAAATATATAGTGTTTTTTAACAATCATATCAAAAACTATACTACGTAAAACTAATCATATTTGGATGTTGAATTAATGTAAACAGGATAATATAAGTCAGTTGAATGAGAATCAAGTGAAAAGTTCAACGATGTGAAATAAAAGGAGACTGGATTAATTGTGTGTGTGTATGTGTATGTATGTTTAAGATGAGTTATTAATGAATGATATTGGAGTGTTTATATGTTTCTATGTGAAGTAAAAATAAGAATAAAAGTGCAAATTGAAGGTTGAAGAATCATTGAATTGCAAATAAAAATGAGAATCATCAAGTACATCATTGTAATGTTAAAACATAACTCAATAGCTTCTAAATTAAAATCAAAATAAAATTACATAATCGATTAATTATTGTAACAAGTTACGTAAGAATTAACCCTTTTTGATTGGTGAAATTCTGTACTAATCACAGAAATAGTAATTAACAATTTAACGTTTACAAATGAGACAGTTCAATATTCAATCTTATGATAAAGGCAATTTTAAAGGTTGGCAAACATAAAATACATACACAACCAACAAATTTATTTATTTATTTATTTATTTAAACACATACATATTGTCAGAAGGGGTTTTGTGGAGATTTAGTATTTATCATAGTTGAACTTTCCGTTTCCATTCTTTCCTTCTCCATCTTCTAATGAAATACTTTCCACTCCTGACCTGTCATTGTATACTACTTTTAGAGGAATTAAAAAGCTCCCACTATATTACTATGATAGTCCTTTTTTAAAATTA